>NC_056745.1:718616941-718874441 GCF_019279795.1 Protopterus annectens
AGCAAGTTTTTTTGGAATTGGAGTCATAGTTGACCCTAATGATTAAATATTTGGTTTGAAAAAAGAAAAAAAAAACAAAAGGTAAAAGCTTAAACAGGAATAGGGAGTGTATTCTCTGGCTAAATGAAAGGGTTGTTGCGACTTTGACTACATTGCCTAGTGAAATCAGGTCAAAGGGAGTGATAATAAGTATCTGCTTCATTTGTTAATGGCAGCAGGTAAAAAAGCAAGGTACCTACTTCAGTTATTATTACAAACGCCTAAAACCAACACAAACTACAGCAATTCTTTGAAAGAAATCTAAACAAGTAGTAGTTGGTCAAGAAGCAAATCCAAGCTCCTTTGCTATTTATGGCAAAGATGAAAACCTGTATAAAAGGAAATGTAGACACTTGCATAAAACAAGAGCTTTAAATCATTAATGCTTGCCATCAGTTAGATAATTAGATATCACATTCATTTCATAAGATATCACATTCCTGACTGTCAGCAGTATGGACAGCAACAGTCTAGACCTGAAAGTAAAAAGAAACATTACATGCGAGAAATCTTTTCAAATAGATAAGAAACACAGCTTTTTATACTTCTTCCTCAGCTGAGTTAATTTTCACACATTTAATGTACTTAAAAGAAAAGTCCACCCTTACCTACAGTTTAACTCAACCCTTACGTTTCCTTTCTCCTTACAATAACATTTCAGTATGGATAAGTAACTGGAAATTAGTATGTATGTACTTGATACAAATTTCATTTTGTTGTCTTTAAATTAAAGGATGGAAAAGCCCAACCAACTTTTTAGGCTTAACCTCTTGCATGCTTTGGCAGAAGAATTTGTCACTACTTGCATGACATATAAGAGACACAGGGAACTCTTTAGTTTTTCCTGACAGGTATTGCCCACAGTCTCACATAAGCAGTCATTACAGTCTTGCTGATGTCAGCAGCTGCTGACAAAAGAAACATGCAGTGTCGTTCTGCCTTTGTTGTATTAGGGAAAGAAATAGTAACAGCCAGGGCACAAGGTTTAACATTTTTTAAACAGACATCTATTTATCAGAGGATTTTTTTTTCTGTAACTGCAGCAACTTTATAGACAACAGTGTCAAGTCTCAATGCAATTACGCAAAAACACAGAGAATAACTACTAATTTGTCATGACCAAGGATTATGGTTTGGTGAAATGTTAGTATGCTATACTATAGCAAATAAAGGGGTAAAAATTTACCAGCAGTAGTAAAATGTAGGCACAAAGACATTTACACTTCAGTAAAAAGTACAGTAACAATAAATATTTAAAAACAGAAGGTTGTACCTTTTGTGTATTATGGTGCATTGTAAGGTAAGAGACAACGGAAGTTACAAAACACACATATACACAAACACACACACACACACACACACACACACACACACACACACACACACACACACACACATACTCTCCCCCAGATTCTCAAAAGCTTGCACAGAGTACAAGATCAGTGCAGGAGCTCAAGCAGGCAATAAGTCTGACGTGCGATCCAGGAACAGCATGCAGGGGTGTGCACGAGCGCTTCTGCACTAATCTTGCATGGACTAAGCCCTAGTATGCAAATCACCCCATTTGCAGGTGAAATCCATGCAAATGAGGTGATTTTGCAATACAGGAAGCTTGCAACAGTCCGTGCAAGTCTAGTGCTATCTGCAGAAATGTACTTGGTTAGTAACCGAGTACATTTCTGCAAAATCCAAAACGGAGCTATGACAGCTCCGAATAAAGGTTGCATATCAAGTAGTAAGCATGCCAATGGCCAAGTATAAGGAAAAAAAAAAAAAACTTTTATTTTTTTAAGCCGATCTCGGCTGTTTAAGCATAGGGCAGTGGCGTGCAAATGGGATCGGGGGGGGGTGGTGGATAATAAAATAAACCTAAAATAAGCTAAACTAATATCAGTGTTCTGCCATTAGCAGGCAATCCTATGTAAATGAGGGGAAGGATAGTGAATCCAAGTTTTCCCCAGCATGTGAGTCAGGCCTCAACAGTGTAAGAGTAGGAATAGCTTGGTGCAAGCCCAGGAGGTACGTGACACCATGGGAGGTGTGTCAGGCATACTGTAAGTGGACTGAAGCCCTGTGGCTCAGGTTTGCTCCTAGCTTAGCACAGCTAAGCTAGGGGGCATGTCTAAACCTGCTTAGCACTCTTTACAAAGCCTAGGCAGGTGTGCGTGCCACGCACCGGGTTTTACAGGAAGAAAAAAGAAGTTAAACAAGGAAATAGCAGCAGTGCGCAGATTTGAGCAGTCTTTTGCGCTGCACGCACATGGGCTTAGAAAAGGAGGCAATAGGAAGGAAAAACAGCAGTAGGAAGGCAACCAAGGAGAACTAGCTTAGCTGGCAGGTGAAATGTATCAGAATCAGCCAATTACACAGGCAGCAGACCATCCCAGCCCAGAACACTACTATAAACTAAGCAAACACCTTCCTCTCTGGTTTTTCCCACACTCTACACCACCGGTATATACAAGCAGGGAAATTTGAACAAACAAACCTACAAAATGAGAAGGGCTGCAGCAGGCAACATAGAACAACATGTGCAAGAGGCTGAGGGTGGTGAGGATGTGAATGCTGCCAAACAACCCACAGTGTGGAGATGGAGAAGAGTGTACAGACCCAGGGTAACCTACCAGGGGCTACATGAGCTGCAGATAGTGGAATGCTATAGGGTGGGCAGCGACCTCCTACAGCAAATTGTTGAGCTGTGCCAGCCACACCTGACACACCAAACTGACCGAGGGGAACCCATCCCAGTGGATACCAAGGTATGTGTAAGCCTAGGTTTACTAGCCACAGGTACCTCCCAAAGCACAGCTGGGGATATCATGGGGATCTCACAGGCATCAGCATCCAGAACATTCCACCAGTTCCTGAATGCCATGTCAGCACATGCCAGTGAGCACGTATATTTCCTCAACTCCCATGAGGTGTTGACCAGCAATATGCGTCTCTTCCACCAAATAGCAGAATACCCTGGGGTAGTGGGTACTATAGACTGCATGCACATATACATCAAAGCACCACCCGGTGAGCAGGGTAGGGCCTTTATCAACAGCAGGGGCACCCCCTCCATCAACTGCCAGGTTATATGTGATGCCCAGGGCATTATAATGAATGTGTGTGCTGGCTGCCCTGGAAGCTGTGATGATTCCCACATATGGCATCTGATGCAGCTGTACCAGAGATTTGCCAATGAGGACATCCCCTATGGTCATCGAGTGGGGGATGCTGGGTACACACTGGAGCTGTGGCTGATGACACCCATCAGAAATGTACACACAAGTGAACAACAATACCATACTGAGGCACCACACACAGGCCACATGTGTTTGGGATGCTCAGGTCACAGTTCCAGTGTCTGGACACATCCGGTGGAACCTTGTAGTATGCACCAGCTACATGTACCCAAAATGTTACAGTATGTGCTATTCTACACAATATGATCCTGTGGAAACAGCTGCAGCAGGAACAGCATGGGGCAGGGCCACACAGCCCCCCACCAATGCCAAGGCCTGCACAGGCACAGAGTGACCCGAGGAGTAACAACCTGAGCCTGCCCCAGTAGGCAGATGGAGGCATGCCCAGTATGCCGTGGCTGCGGCAAAGAGGCCAAGCAAAGCACATGCACTGACACAGTAGGGACCCAGGGAATGACACCTCTCTCTGACTCACACATAAAGTAAAAGGGATGCCAAACATGCACTAGCTGTGCTCAACCATGTATAGGGAGTGCACTATGTGCATCTGACACAGGCAGCCCTCCAGCACCATCCTCAAGTCTGGCACACCCTCAAGATAAGTCAGTCAACCTACCAATTGCCAAATAGAGTAGAATGTGTCGTTACCTGTAGCTATGGTATGGATGTGAGCATGCAAGGGAATTGGGTGGCTGAATGCTATGGCAGCAGACAGTAGACACCCATAGTGGCACCATGATATTTGTAACACATACTGGAGTCACCACAGTAGCCATTACTACACAGGGTGACAAAACCCACTGCAGGAAATGTGCTGAGCGACATGTGTGTCCATATGACACACACATGCCAGTCAGGACGGTTCACATACCCAGCAACAGTCTCAGCCAGCAGGACAAGTGTAGACAAACCCAAACAGAGCCTGTGCCATGGCCCCTGAATTATGGCTATGGTTACCCCCCCCAGGCTACACAGACAGACCACAGTAGGGCAGGTAGTGGGATGTTAGTTCTAAACGGTAGGAAGTCAGACAATAACATGTAGGGCAACCAAAGCCATGATCTGTAGTACACTGGTATGCCTCTAGTCAGCATGATAGTTAGCAATACAGAATGAAATGGAGTACCTGACATACCAGTATAGTCATAGCAAATGTGTACAAGTGTCACTTGTGCCCCCCACATCCTACATAGTAATGTAATAACAGTCAGGTGTGCCCCCTCAACCCTGTGTAGAAATGTAGAAATAGTCAGGTGTGCCCCCCCATCCTACATAGTAATGTAATAACAGTCAGGTTTGCCCCCTCAAATCTGTGTAGAAACTTAGCAATAGTCAGGTGTGCCCGCCATCCTACATAGTAAAGTAATAACAGTCAGGTGTGCCCCCCCAATCCTGTGTAGAAATGTAGTAATAGCCAGGTGTGCCCCCCATCCTACATAGTAATGTAATAACAGCCCCCCAATCCTGTGTAGAAATGTAGAAACAGACAGGTGTGCCCCCCACTCCTGTGTAGAAATGTAGAGTCAGATGTGCCCCCCCTCCTGGTATGCAGAAATGTAGTAACAGTCAAAGCCAAATGATCGATGGATATCCTGCACAGACAGCATGCTACCTGTTGGTGTACAAAACAAAGGTCAGCACTGCAGCACAAACTACCTGGACACGATCCACACAATCAATACAGACTGCCATACTGGGCATTCTTACACACTTAGAGAAATGAAGGCAATGTCAGTCAACAACATATTGAAAGGTCATACTGGGCATGCTCACACACTTAAACACATGAAGGCCATGTCTGCAAACACCAGTGGACCAGACATATCTGCCAGTTGCAATTGTTAGTGCAGACACTCATCAGTATGCACCACTCATTCCTTGTACACACAGTGGATAGGAATACAGACATATATGTCAGGACAACACACTATAATAAGCCAAAAGTAGATGCACATAGATGTGTGGAAGAGGGTGACTGTGTCAAGGAGCCATCCAGGCCTGTCCCACCCAGCATACAACCAAAGGGCCCCAGACGCATGAGGTGCAGATGTCACTTACTGCAAATACTAGCCACCGGTATCTGTCAGCATTACAGACTATGAGGTGCACGTGCCAGCTGTGCAGCATGACTGTACAAGGAAGTAGTCATCTAGCAGCTGTGTACATGTACCTGTGAAATATGGCCCGGTGTGTGCCCGCATGTGGCATGTCAACCCCTAGATGAATGGGTTATGGCCCATGCACACACATTACTCTCCCCATAGCCCTATTATGACAAACCTGCTGAGGTCATCCAATGTGAAATACACCTTTGGGAGCGCTGTAGCCCAGTAATCTCCGTGGCGCATCCCATAACTGCATACTGCTGTAGTGTGATATACTAATTATGTAGGAGCTCTAACCCCAGACTTGGCAACTATGTGTGTGGTTGTGTGCGTGTCTGACTGTGTAGAGAGCAGTGCTTTTTAGGATATTCACACTCTCTACAATTCATATACTTAACTTTGCAAGGCTGCTGATGTCACCCACCTAGAAATACACCTCTGGGAAGGTTGTAGCCCAGTAATCTCTGTAGTGCATCCTGTAACTGCATACTGCTGTAGTGTGATAAAATAGTTAGGTAGGTGTTCTAATCCCATACATGGCAAGTGTGTGTGTGTGCCTGTCTGCGTAGAGAACAATGCCTTTTATGGTACTCACACTCCTTACAATTCATATACTCAACTTTGGCAAGGCTGCTGATGACACCCACCTAGAAATACACCTTTGGGAAGGCTGCAGCCCAATAATCTCCATAGTGCATCCTATAACTGCTGTAGTGTGATAAAGTAATTAGGTGGATGTTCTAATCCCAGACATAGCAAGTGTGTGTGCCTGTCTGAGTAGAGCAAAAATGCTTTTTTAGGGTACTCACACTCTTTACAATTCATATACTCAACTTTGGCAAGGCTGCTGATGTCACCCACCCAGAAATACACCTCTGGGAAGGTTGTAACCCAGAAATCTCTGTAGTATGTCCTGTAACTGCGTACTGCTGTAGTGTGATAAAGTAGTTAGTTAGGTGTTCTCATCCCAGATATGGTAAGTGAGTGTGTGTCTGTCTGACCCTGTCTGTGTAGAGTAATGCTTTTTAGGGTACCCACACTCCTTACAATTTATATACTCAACTTTGGCAAGGCTGCTGATGTCACCCACCTAGAAATACACCTCTGGGAAGGGTGTAGCCCAGTAATCCTCCTAGTGTGTCCTGTAACTGTGTACTGCTGTAGTATGATAATGTAGTTAGGTAGGTGTTCTAATCCCAGACATGGCAAGTGTGTGTGCCTGTCTGACCCTGTCTGTGTAGCGAGCAATGCTTTTTAGGGTACTCACACTCCTTACAATTCATATAATCAACTTTGGCGTGGCTGCTAATGTCACCCACCTAGAAATACACCTCTGGCAAGATTGTAGCCCAGTAATCTCCATAGCATGTGCCATAACTGTGTACTGCTGTAGTGTGATTTCGAACTGTGGTAGGGTTCCATCCCCACCCATGGCAGTTCTGGATGTTTTGTGTGTGTTTCAATGTCTGTGTACAGAGTAATGCCTTATCGGCTAGTCACACTCAGTACATTTCAAATGGCCTACTTTGGCAATCCTGCTGATGTCGTTCATTGTGAAATACACCTTTGGGGAAGAAGTTCTCCTGTAATCCCTGTGGTGCGTCCTATAACAGCTTCATGCTGTAGTGTGATATAGATGTCTGTTAGGCGTTCTATACCCACCCATGCTGCTTGTGTGTGTCACTGTCTGTGTAGGGGGCAATGCATTTTAGGCTAGTTACACTCACTACAATTCGAATGGTATACTTTGGCAATTCTGCTGATGTCATCCAATGTGATATACACCTTTGGGGAAGGAGTACTCCAGTAATCTCCATGGAAAGTACTATAACTGTATAGTACTGTAGTGTAATAAACTAGTTAGGTAGGGGTTCTACTCCCAGACATGACGAGTGTGTGTGTGTGTTTGTAACTCGTATCCTATGTTGAGGGGGTTTTGAGTGTGTGTGGCTTGGGTTTTACATATTTTTATATGGTGGTCCTACTATATATCACAATGTCCACCATAGAGGGATAACAGATGTGAAATAGCTGAGAGGCTGGGGTGCAAAGCCATACCCATACATGTGACTTCAAGGCCAGGCAATCACAGTTAGCAACACCAGTATTACCCAGAGCACACTCTCAACCCATGTCTCATACACACACACATGCCCAGGCTTCAGCCAATATGTGGGTAGTACACTGTATATCGGCCACTGATAGTAACTATGGTGTGATAGCTGTGGGCTACAGAAGTCATGGCACCCTGTTCATCTGTCCAATATGCACTTACATGCAGAAAGTGCACCTTCCCCATGGTCCCCAATGGACACCTGCAACACCTGTGGTGCTATCACATGTGACCCAGAAAGGACATACCGTGTCTGATAACATGGCCTGTATTGATAGATGCTGACACCAGGGAATGCCGTTAGCATGCTATCAATGCAGGTGCAAGGTAAACCTGTTGCCCATTACCAGTCCCCGCCACAGGTGGGCAAGACTGGCACATCTGATGATACTCTGTGTTCACAACATGGGCCAGACACCCCAGGTACAGATCCACATGTCACTGTACATGCATGTGGGAGGTGTGCACATCCCAGACACTGTCCATATCATGGACTAAGGAACACATACATGACAGGTGATGCACAGCATTGGCCACACACGATAGTCATCCAGGTGACTGGATGGGGGATAAAATACCCACCTGTGTGGGCAAATGCAGAAACTACAGCCCTGAGACACAATGCATACCATTGTCATGTGGCCTGATGCCAAGGTATACCCACCACCTAACCTTGTACAGCCATCTGGCACAGTCGACCACCACACACCTGTGCAAACATGCACCCATGCATGTCAGTACTGGCACCCTGTGTGTTTGTGTGTGTGTATGTGTGTTGTATGGTGCGTATGTTCACAGCCACACTCCCTACAACCCCCAAGGGCTTACTGAAGCATGCTGTTTGATGTCAGACACTTCCCCATACCCTTTGTCCATACAACCCCCGTATGACCCATGTGGTGCATGTGATACCTGCACAGTGATGTGTTCTGGCAATCCCACTACTGATGTGTTGTAATCCTGGCCCTGTCAAGTGTGTCAATGTGTGTGCGTCCCTGTGAGAGTGTGGCTGTGTTGATGCTGGCACCTGTTCATGCAGACAGGCATGTGTACGTCACCTACCGTATAGCTACTGTATCCCTGTTGCAGATGTCAGTCACCATCACATATATGTTCTGAGGGCTCCACAACTGGTAACCCATGTGGTGCATCCAATAACTGTATAGAATTGTGATAGCACTACATAGTCTCCAGGGGTTTGATACCCTGTACTGGTAGGTGTGGGGCACAAACATGCTTAGGTTTTACTCTCCCACCCCTCCCTGACTTTACTTTGCCTCTGTCTGCCTCTCTCACTCCCTCTCTGGTGGATGTAGAGACCTACACCTGCTTTGCTTGGCAGCAGTATGTGTATTTTAAGTGATGCTCATGATCAGCTAATGGCCTCTGCATGAATTGCAGCCCTCCCCTAGCTGATTGCATGTGGAACAGCTGTGGTAACATTCCCATAGCCAATTGCATGGAAACACACTCCAATATCTAGGAACATCATGTTGGTGTTGGACTTTTTCAGTCACTGTGAGCAGGAACTAGATCTGTTGTTTGACAAACAGCATCTCAGATGGACTGGGGATTTACCTCTAACAACATACACTGTGGAAACTGGGAAACACACAGGAGGGGGATGTGCCTGACCTGACTACAGACTGTAAGTGCTACTATACTGCATTTGGAGTACTGTTGGTTTAACAGTGTGTTTATGTGGATATGACTGTCCTACATGTCTCAATACCTGCCATGTCAGTTTTATGTTTATGAGTAATCCCCATCTGCAGGGTCATCTGCAGACAGGGCAGTGTGTTGTACCTTTGGCTTCATGACGTGTTACCCATAGAGCATCTATCTGTGGACTTCAGAATGTTGTGTGAGGATTGCAGTCTGTAGATGGTGAAAGCTGTGACAGTTACTGGCTTCATATCCCTCATAGGACATATGTTGCAACAAACCCTGTTATAACAGTAAATCTATGAGGTTATCACAGCAACATGTCATTATTGACCCTGTGTGTGTGTGTGTGTGTTTCCAGCCACAACTTCGTCAACCTGTGTACATATGTCGTGCATGAAGTGGTGCATATGTGCTGTACACCATAGTGTCATCATATCTGATAAGCCAGTGAGATATCAGACTGGTACACATGTTATGTACAATAGGGGTTATATTTGATGACATAACCTGGACTTTCTGTGGATGTTTGTAGAGTACTGAGGTCTGTGTACTTATGGTGAAAGTTGACAGTGTGTATATTGTTAATAAGTACCTTAGCCTGTGTACAGACTGTGGTAGATTTCATTGTTCTACGTCCTGTCCTATCTGATGTTACATGCTGCTCCACTGTATGGTACCGTATTGGCATACATGTTTGTAGGGCCATACACACACATGTCCCATACTACAGACAGCCATCAGACCAAACTGTGTAGTAGCGCAGTATATGTAGGGTCAGTTTGTGAATGGCACATACGAGGATGGTGTCAAACAGATAGTCCATATACTGTAATATGCTAGCTTAACATATGTGGCTGTGGCTGTGTTCACATTGGTTGTGATTATTCACTTTCACACAGGTGTATCTTACCCTGTGCTGTGACATGCCTGTAGAGCCTGCTATATATGCAGGTACATGTGCACGCCCCCATAAGAGATGTAGACCAGTGTTGAGCCAGTCTGCCTGTAGCCTGCACAGTGTATTGTTACATGCCTAGCAGCTTAGTGTACTTACCCAGTGAGATGTCATGTGCAGATACTTGCCAGGTGTACTGCTGCCGGGCCTTCCTTAACAGTCATGTATGTCAGACAGAGCAGTGGGATGCTGTACAGATGTATGTCAATAGCTAGTGGGTAGTATGTGGCCATGGCACCCCTGTACCAGTGATTATTATGTGTCTGGCCAGACAGGGGTGTGTGAATGCATAACCTATGGTGGAAAATGTATTCTAGTGGTTATGTGTTATACCCATCTACATGGCTGTCTCCATCCATATTGTCTGGCATGGTACACATTTTCAGCACTAAGGGGTTATGGGTATACCTCTGGACTGTACAGAATGTGTCAGAATGTCCACATATCTCTGCTGCAGTCCACAGGGGCATTATGTGCTAGCAGCAGTATTTTACTATGATGTCCTTAGGATATCTGTCAGTAGCCAAAGGCACACATGTTATAAGCAGATTTGACCTCCAACACACACCATTTCTGTGAAGACAATCTCAACACCAGTAGCAATAGTCTACTAATATAACTGCTATACATACCTGACATCCCCTTGCACTACAGCTGTGGGACTACAGTGACTGGGGTAGGGCTACACTCCATGTCCAGGATATATGGTGGAAATATCTGTAAATATTATTATCCAGATAGCCACATATATATATATATATATATATATATATATATATATATATATATACATATATATGTGTATAGATATATATATATATATATATATATATATATATATATATATATATATATATATGATTACACATGTGTAGTACTTCCAATTACCACTGTCATGGCAACCACCTACTCTAAACCCCTACATCATGTGGGCATGGTCCCTTTACGTTTCCTGTGTGACGGACATCCTGCCTGTGTGTAGGCATCAGTGTTACAGACACCAGGTAGCAGTACCTCTTACAGAAGAACCGGCACACTCAGTGCAGCTGCATATTTGTAGGAGGTTCAGGAACTACAGACAGGGTGTGAGTAGAGTTGAGTTATGCTTTGTATAGTACTGGTGTTACAGGGTGTGTGTGTACATACTAGTTAACATTGGAATGCAGTCTGTCTGCATATGTCTCAACTGTGGGCCTATCCTCTTGGTGGCCAGAGGTGTACCTATCATGTGTTGTCTATCCAACACACAGGTCCTGTGTCAGATATTTCACTGGCAGTGTGTGTGTGTTGAGTGCTATCAGAACATGGCTACATCCATTTCTGTTTCTAACCTCAATTCCCTGACTAAGGGTATGTTGCAGACTATCCTGTAACACCAGCAACTTGCTTAGTGTATGGCAACCGTGTTCTACATATGTGCCTGTGTGCCAGCCTTTGTCCCCCATCTACATACCAAGCTCTGCACATATGACATGCTATTGGGGGTTGTCCTGTAGTGGACTGTGAGTATATCACACTGCCATTGCTGCCATTAGTCCACTGCTGTTGTATCCCCCACACATATGGTGGGGCTGGGGCCATATATGTGTTGGCGTCACCTACAAAATACATGTGTACTCTTATGCACTCCAGAAGCCAGTGTATGTAACAGTGATATATGGCCCTGTATTATTGAGTCAGGAGGGAAGCACCATAAATGACCTAGGCTGTTACAAAATGTGGGGGTATCAGGGGTGTATATATATATATATATATATATATATATATATATATATATATATATATATATATGCTTACATCTATATAACTATGTCTGCATATACTTACATAGATATATATCTGCGTACTCATATGTAACTTGCTGTGTATATGTAGACATATAGGTGTAGACACATATATGTGTCAATGTAGGCAGCTGCATGTATATATGTTCATATATATTAATATATATGTATATATTTTTAGAAATATATATATATATATATATATACATATATATATATATATATATATATATATATATACATATAGATATGTTGTATCTGTTTAGATGTTTAGATATTAATATATTTACACACACATACATCTAGATGTTGGTATACATTCTCTGTACTGTTGCATGCATGGACTGGATGATATGTTTCTGAAACCATCAAATTTATTTAAATCTGCTATGGCTTAGTGGTAAATCACTTTGTTTATGGTGCCCAGTATCCTGGGTTTGAACCTAGTAGAGGCTATTTTGTTGCTTAGCAGAACACGGGCTGTTGGATACAGAGTTGTTAAGGCACTTTAAAGCAGTTCTAAGTGGGTTTGCACAGGTTTGTGTGGGTTTGCGCGGAGATCAGCACTGCTAACTTCCAGTTACAGTATCTTATACTCAGTTAGCTTCTACTTTGCTTAATCTGTGTAGGCAGTGCTTACCCCCATGCAAATGCACGTAAACACACTTACTAGTGCTTACATATGCATACTATTGCTTATTTGTGCTTAAACCTGCTTACTAGTGCCTTATTCATTATGGCACTGACACTTCACATGTGTATTTCCTGCAGTACTCCAGTTCATAAATATATGTTTTTTAGTGAGTTTTGCAACATAAATATTGGTTATAATGTGCTTTGCCATGTAAAATAGACAGTTCTGTAGTGAGACTCGAACCAGGAATGCCTGCTCATTAGGTGAATGCTCTACCCACTACACTATTGCTGTGCTGCTTCATTTGGATATATCTTCTTTGTTATCCTCTTCAGCCTTTTAAGCTGCTATAACCGTACCTAAGCAATGGGCACACCCGCTCACCTACAGTTAGCTGTACTCGGATTTTTAAAAAAAAATAAAAGGGGTTCTTCATTTGATTTTTATGTACTGTTGCTGTTGTACACATGGGGACTATTGGTGGGGATATGAGGACATCTATGAGTGATCTTGCTTATTTCTTAACACCTTCTTCTGTCATTGCAGGGGCATGTTTATTCTGAGAACTCTGCTCTCAGACATGCCCCCTGCACTTGTATATGCTCTGTGTAAGCCTGGGAGCTCAGGCAGACCGCCTTGTTAATATGCAAGGTGCACTGCCGTCCTGCTCCTAAACTGGCGCTTCCATGCAGGACTAAACTAGACCTGCACAGAAGATTAGTGAATATGGGATTTTGGCAAATAACAAAACAAGTTCTTTAAAGTCAGTTAGCAGCTTCTAGCTTACAGCGACAACTATGAAACCTTTAGAAGAGGGTGAGGAAAAATTTGTCAGTACTTGAAAAAACTACAACTTGACAGCCTTAAAAACTAAAGTTCATATACATTATTTTGTTGATTTATAACTACCACAAATAGGTTAAATGTTGAGAATAATACAAACCAGGATAAGTCAGACAAAAAAGAGGAAAGCAGTCAGGCTCCATTGGCTGTGCAAATAACCGTGGCTTACTCTACTGCCATTTGATTTACATAGGGGTTAAAAAATACCTCGTTTCCATATGTCCAGTATGATTCATCTAAAGGGGAGTTGAAATAGATTCTGGGAACAGGAGAAAGCACTAAAACAATATCATGTTACTATGACAAGCTCCATGATGTTCATTTTGTGGTAAAACATCTGTCTTTATGTCACACCATTATCTCAATCAGTAGTTGGCCAAAACCTGTATATCTGTAAATAGCTTTTTCAACCACTGTATTTGCTCCAATTCTGTCTTAACTCTTCTATATACATTATTTTAAAACTTACAAGAACATGCATATTAAATCTCTACACACACTCACACATACACATTGATATAAATTATATATGTTATATTAACTTGGAAATACATCTGTATGGGTGTGTGTGTGTGTGTGTGTGTGTGTGTGTGTATATATATATATATATATATATATATATATATATAAATAAAAATGTAAATGTTCGTTTGTTCAAAATCTTAAATCTCCGAAAGTTCTTCACCGATTGCTTTGAAAGTTTCACACAATATTGCATTCAAATACCTACTATTATATAGATGTCACACGTTGCATTCGAATACGCGCGTATTTTTATATACCTACTATGGATTCTATATATTTGTATACAAATATGCAATTTTATATGTTTTCCTTATAACTTTCTTACTTCTTTTTCAGTGCAATCGATCTGCTTTACTTCATCCAAATAATGTGTCGCAGAAGATCAAACTTAGGTCGTCGTACTTGTGGAGCGGAAGCAATGCGACAAGTAATTGCAAATCAAACTGAGGAAGAAAGGGCATCAGTGAACGAGCGGAACAGATAAAGAATGGCTCAAATACGTGCCGAGGAAACTGCAGAGCGACGTGCAGCCAGACTTGAGGATGCACGGTTGCGAGCATGGCGATCGCGTTCTGCAGCTTCAGATCTGCTTCATTCTCCTCGATCGACACCAGCGGACAAAATAAATGCTTGCCTGAAATACTCTACTTTGTGGCGACACATAAAGATGTTAAAATTAACTACAAATATGAGTGTCCAGCTGCAAAACGATCGATCAGCTGAGATATTCTCACATCAATTGCTGAAAATTGGGAACAGAAAGGTGCCGGTTGATCTGACCTCAGGACAAATTTCATTGCCTCATAACTTCTGCAATTTAGTGACGTCAAAAGAAGAATTGGTTGAAAAAGTATTTCCCAATATTAAAACCAATCATAAGAATCACAATTGACTGACTGAATGAGCTATTCTTGCGGCCAAGAACAAAGACGTCTACGAACTTAACAATATTATTCAGTCTAACATTTAAAGTGAGGCAGTCACATACAAGTCTGTCGACTCTGTTGTGGAAGCAGACGAAGCGGTTAATTATCCAACAGAATTTTTGAATTCACTCGATCTGCCAGGGATGCCACCGCACGTACTGCAGTTGAAAATCGGCGTGCCAATTATCATGTTGTGAAATATCAAACAGCCAAAGCTTTGCAACAGCACGTGGCTCGCAGTAAAAAAATTAATGAGCAACATCATAGAAGCAATAATCTTGACAGGACCTTTCAAAGGTGAAGATGTCCTCATTCCTCGCATTCCTATGTTTCCAACGGATATGCCATTTCAATTTAAGAGATTGCAATTCCCAATTCGATTGAAGTTTGCAATCACCATCAACAAAGTTCAGGGCCAATCTTTAGAATTGTGCGGTTAAGATCTACACACAGATTGCTTCTCACATGGACAATTATATGTTGTGTGTTCTAGAGTCGGCAAACCAGACGATCTCTATATCTGCACAGACAATGGAACAACAAAAAATATTGTATACCCACAAGCATTGTGAAATTAAACATATTAGAAATGTGCGCTTTCTCTTTTCTTTCTTTTCCATTTAACCAGACTGAGCCACAGCAACGCGTGGCCAGGTACAGCTAGTATATATATATATATATATATATATATATATATATATATATATATATGTATATATACATATATATATAAATACATATATAAACATATATATACATATATATACATATATATATATATATGCATATATATATATATATATATATAAATATATATAAATATATATATATATATATATATATATATATATATATATATATATATATATATATATATATATATATATATATATATATATATATATATATATATATATAGAGAGAGAGAGAGAGAGTCAGAGAGGAACAGACACACACACACACACACACACACACACACACACACACACACACACACACACACACACACACACATCTGTTATGACTTAAAAATCAAAATCATGTATGTTAATGTCTGTAATCTATTGAATGCTCTAATTGTACGACCTGGGCTAGGCCTGAAAATGGTCACTGTTGATCCCAGTAAACACAAAAAAAAAGAATAAATAAACAAAATATAATAAAATGCAATTGAAGTGATTCCAAGACATTAAAACAGGTCAGAATACAAAGATACTATGAAAAAATGTTGTTGAGCTCCAAGCTGGATTATTGCTTTAAACATGACTTGGAATTCCAGAATACCACAAATTCAGTACCACAGTTATGTTATAGTAAAATAAAAGCACTGTGTATGGTCTCTTATCACTTCTCCCCCCTAATGTTTCCTATTTTTATTAGTGTCTCTTCCCTTCTCTGGTATTAGCTAGTCTCTCTTCCCACCCTTTGTTGACCCGCTTCTATTTTATTTGGTACACATTTGTACTCTGCCCTGTTTGTGGATACAGGGTAATCCTTATGCCATTTCCTTCCTCTATGTATTGTTGTTCCTTCAGTTTTTCCCCTCCTTTCCTTAGTTTCACTTCTTTTATTATTGTTCTTAGTGTGTTAATATTGCTTATCCTTAGATCTCCTCCTTTTGTGTTGATTTTTCCCATCCAGTTGTTTGCTATCTTTGCTTTTATGTCTTGCCCCAAGGACTAAGATCTGCTCTCTTGGACTCAGTTCTGTTCTTTCCTGGTTCTTATCTAGCCCCAGTAAATATAGTTTCCAGATGTTGTGGTATTTTTTCTCCATTCCTTGACCTCCTTCTCCTACATAACTGTTGCCCACTCACACTCTTAGAACAAATGTAGTATTCCTGCCTTCGCTGTATCACATTTCCATTATTTAATCATGCTTAACCTTTTTCTGTTTGTCCCTATCTTGAGGGGAGTTAAATGCCATCTATGCAGAACTCTCACCTGGGTATCCCATCTTCTCAGTAGTCACTTTCCATATTTTTTCTTTCCTGTTCTGAGCCCTTTTTTCCTTTCCAATTTCTCTTTGAGTTTCCCTTCTTTCTTCTTCTTCCTTTTCCCGACCAATATCTTCCGGTGCACTCATTCTCTTTCTATCCATTCCATTTTTTATCCATTTCCTTCTTCTTTTCTGGGGTAGTCTTCTCCTGTTTTGCAATGTTTTCTCCTATCTTTCTCAAGACTACTGATGCTGTTAGCCACTGATTTATGGTGTATGCTTTTACATACCTCTCAAAGTCTAGTGTCCCCCGCCATCCCCTTTGTGCTAATGCTGAGCATTCCTCTGTTGATTCCTGCATTCTCCCTGTCTTGCGCCATATTTTCTGGATGTGCTTGATTACTCCTTCCCTGTATGCCATGGGATGGGTCTTAGTATGAATCCTATCCTTGGGTTTATCATCATTTTCCCTATGTACACTCTGCCTGTTAGGGTAGAAGTCTTGCCCTTCCATGTACTCAACATTTCTTCCATTTCTTTTTCAAAATTTCTTATAATTCTTTTTCTTGTTTTGCTCACTGTTCCACATACTTCAAGTCCTAGATATTTTGCTCCTGGTTTCTCTGGTATGTTCATCCCTATATGGGCCTCTTTTTGTTTAGTATTTGCTCTTATTCTTATTTATATTGGTTTTTAGATTGCATTCTAGTCCTGCTTCTTAGTTAAATGTTTCATATTTCTCCATGATTATTTTTGCTGCCATTTCTATGTTCTCTTCTAGAAATATGCATTTGTCTGTGAATGGGAAAAACTTAGGCACTCCCCACACACACAGCTTCCCAAGTTCCTGTAGCACTTTCCCTACTTCCTTTGCTAGCATCCCTATAGTTAGGATAAACAGGTTTGGTGACAATGGGCAACCGTGTCTTGTTCCTCTTTGGATTGATATGTTCTGTGTGTGTTCAACCATAGGGCACCTATACATTGTTTTTATCCAGTTCACAAATGCTTCTTCTACTCTTCAGTCCTTCATGGTATTAATCATAAATTTCCAGTTTACTGAGTCAAATGCTTTTTTGATGTTGAATAATATTAGCAGTGGTGCAGTGATTAGTGTTGTTGCCTCACAGCAAGACGCTCTCCGGTTTGATTCTTGGTTGGGATGCTTTCTGTGTGGAGTCTGTGACCATGTAGGTTTCCACTGGGTGCTCTGGTTTCCTCCCACACTCCAAAGATATGAAGTAGGTGGATTGAACACTCTAAATTGGCTGGCTGTGTGAGTGAGTGATACAGATGAACTACCTCAGCAGGGCTAGTCACCCAATGGTGTAAACTTAGGCTCAAGA
This sequence comes from Protopterus annectens, assembly GCF_019279795.1. Lineage (NCBI taxonomy): Eukaryota > Metazoa > Chordata > Ceratodontiformes > Protopteridae > Protopterus > Protopterus annectens. The sequence goes on from NC_056745.1 coordinate 718,635,009, forward strand.
TGTTTGTTACTGTTGAAGTGCCACCCTGACCCCATATGGGAAAAGGGGTTCAGGATGGATGGATGGATTATTCCTTCTTGACTGTTTCCTAGCTTCTCCATGAAATTATTGCCTCCCACTAGTTATCTGCTGACATTCTACCCTTTATAAATCCAGCTTGCTCATGTTCTATATATTTTGGGAAGATTTTTGGAAGTATTTTGCAAGTTATGTTTAATAATGATATTGGTCTTAGAGCTCCTTCTTCTATTGTTTCTCGTTTTTCATTTGCAATTAGGATTACTCTATCCTCTTGCATAGAGTGCTAGGGAGTAACCCTTCCTCTCTGGTTTTGTTGTATGCACTTGTTAGTTCTTCATCTTCTAATTCATCTACTACTACTACTTCGTAAAAGTCTATAGGGTTATCAGTCTTGTCTTGCTGCTTTGCTCACTTTATTCTTTTACGGCTGCCCTGATGTCTGATCTTATTATTCGTCTGTGCAGGCCTTCCTTTTCTACCTCTGTAGTTGCTTCACCACTCCATTTTGGGATTCTGGGTGTGGAATTAGTCCTTCTTTCTGATTAATTTCCTGAAAAAAGATTCTTATTTCTTCCCTCTTCTCCTCCTCACTTTCCATTATTTGCCTAGTTCTCACTTTTAGCTTTGTTGTCCTACTCTGTTTTTGACTTGGCTTCCATGCCAGCACCTGTCCTGATTTTTCCCTTTACAGCCCTCAGAATTCTCTTTTACTCCACTATTTCCTTTTCATTTTTGTAATGTCTAGGTCCTATATATTGTTCCATCTTGTCTTACTGTGAACCAATCTATCCTGATTCCCTGTTTTTTTTTTTTTTTTTCTGGTAAAGGTAAACTGTTGTTTTTCCTCATGATTCGCCCTCCATATGTCAATCCAGCCTCCTTTTTTCATCTTCTTTTTTTTTATAACTCTTTGCTTATTGGTGTTGTATTCACCTCCTCCCTCCTTTTGTGTCTAGTTCTGGGTTTGTTGTTACATTATAGTCACCCACTATGCATTTCATTAGGGTGTGGGTTCCTGTTTGGTTCCATACTGTGAAGAACTTAAGAAGTGTACTCTGTCCTTGTATGGGGCATACATATTTCTTATTGTCCAGTTTAACTGGTTGATACTGCCCTTACATATAAGTCAGCATCCTTGCTCATGTCTCCATACGTTCTCTTTTTATATTAGTAATCCTTTCCTGAAAAGAATGAAAACTCCTACCCTCCACACATGGTCTGTTACCCCATACCAGTTATTCTCTTGTGCATAGTTTACACAGCTCTCTTACTTTTATTTTCGCCTCCTGAAGCAGGCATGTATCTGCCTCCTCTCATATGCATTTTCTTATGACTCTGCTTCTTTTGTTTTGGTTGGATATTCTTCCTGTATTCCATGTCAACTCTTTTAATATCTTTTCCTCCCCTCTCCCCTTCTCCTGACAGGGCTAGATGGCCTATCTGCTCTCACCAACTCCCTTGGGTACTACTAGTACCTACTCCCACTTTTATGCACACCGCCTCTTCTCCTTCACTCTCTGGTCTGGCAGTTTAATGATGTTTTGACAAAATATCTCTGAAGGCAAATGCCAAATTGTCAGAGAACATGAAACAACAGAGACATAATTACTCTGCTATAAAAGTAGGATGTGAAGAAACTGAAGCAGTGAAAGGAACTACAGTATGTTCCCAGCAATGCAAGCTTGCATTGGTGGTGTGAAGAGAAAAAGCCCTAATTAACAGCTTGGGCACCTGATAGTGCAGGTAGTTCAGAGCAGCCATGTCTATTCTAGGGAAAAGGAGTATGCTGTTCATCTCACTTGTGGGGGTTGGAGATGAGTGAGATAATGCCAGCCTGGGGGGTTAGGATGATGGCTTTCCTATTGGCCTGGAGCACAGCATACAATCAAGCTTCCTCTCCATTGCACACCATCTTCATATGATATCAGTGTGTCAGTGAGAGGATGACAGGGCTAGGAAAAAAACATTGTAAGTTGCAGTATAATGGGTCCTGCTTACTCCCTCTCATTCCACTTGCATGGCAAGCCTCACACCCATGAGTCTCTGAGTGGAGAAGGAGGACTCCATCCTCAGGTGCTCTCCTGCCTGGGGTGCTGTCCCAGTGTAGGCCATGTCAGGGAGATTCCAGGATGGGACTTGTGGAAGCTGAGGATTATAGGGACAGACAAGGGCTAAAGTCAGCAGCAGTGATCCCCCAAAAATAACTTCACATTAATGCTGACTTTAAAATGTAAGTCTCATATATCAACCAAGTATTTGAAGGAATACTAGTACGAGACCAACATTGCTCTTCATATGGACTGAGGGAGAGCTGGAAAAATGTCTGGCAGATAATGAAGACAGCAACACCCTTCTAAATTATTGAAAGAAAACTGCTTTTTTTCCCTCCACAATAGGGCATTCTTGATTTGGAGCCTTTCATATTTACAGGATTAACTCTGTATGCATTATTTTGCATTTCAAGAATTAGTGAATGTGGGGAGGGGAAAATCCAGCTTATGACTTGCTTTGGAAGACATCAAAGGTTAAGAACCATCCTATGTTTCTTACTTGAACTTATGGCTGTCTCCACTATTTTTTTATTTTTTTTATTTTCTCTGAATCCTCAGATTTAACTTTCTTTTCTTGCCCTTTTTCTCTCTTTCTTCATGACATGATAATGCATGTAAGAATACTTAGCAAAAGAGTAGATCTTTGAGGGCAAGTCTCTGTTAGAATACATCACAACATTTTGGACTTACTTACCTTATTAGGACCTACTCTGATCAGAACTTGTAAAAGCACTGGTATCCATCCATCCTCAACTCTTTTTCCCATTTTGCACATGGGAACATGGTGTCACTTCAACAGTGACAATCATCTCAAGCCAAGGTTTACACTGCCAGGAAGTTAGCCCTGCCACTGTAGTTCATCTGTACCACTCACTCACATGCACACTCGCACCTACAGGCAATTTAGAGTATCCAAGCTGCTTACTGCATGTCTTTGGAATGTGGGAGGAAACTAGAGCACCCAGAGGAAACCCACATGACCTCAGGGAGGGCATGCAGACTCCGCAGAGAAGGCACCCCATTCGAGAGTCAAAACAGAGAGCCTCTTGCTGTGAAACACAATGCTAACCACTGCACCACTGCTGCTGTAAAAGCACTTGTATATTCCCTGTAAGGTACCAGTGTTGGTTTCATGCAGGCTATTTGCTTACAGAAGTAAGCAAATCACAGTCTTAGAAACTCAACATTCATATTCTTTGATTTTTCAGACAGTATTACACACATGAATAAGTGGTTGTGGTACATAAATAACCATATGGGATACAACCAAATCCAATACAATGCATAGATGACTGTACATTGGGCAACATAATTACTTCTAAAATACTAATGCACTTTAATAGGGCTTGAAAAAAATTTGCACTGATGGAAGTGGTAATGAAGTCAAGTCTTACAAGATTCCTGGGGAAAACTGAACTGGTTCTTGATTTCTCGCATGGGTTTACATCAGGTAGATCCCATAAGAATACTCTGACCAAGTTTTTTGAGTCAATAGGGGAAAGACAGATATGCTTTGCCTGAATTTCAGCAAAATATTTGATTTGGTCCTGATGACTCCTTGTAAAGATAAAGTTTATAGATTCATAGATTAGTAGTAAGCTAACCGCCGTTTTGGGTCATTTTAAGCCTAGCCAATTACACCATGTAAAATTCAAACCCTGCACCTTGTGTCTGGAAGGTAAACACCTAAGCCATTATGCCAACCTCCCAAGTTAGTAGGCTTAGGTAAGAAATTATGTGGATGACTAAAGAAATGGCTGAACAACAAATAACAAGCAACGGAGAAGAGAGTGTGAAAATCACGAAGGGATGTCTGATGCTAAAAGGGTGAAAAGTAATGTCCCACAGGCACTACTACTGGACCTTGTCCTATTCAATGTTTTCATTGCTGACCTCACAGAAGATGTCTTTTAAGGTGACACAAAAGAAATGGACAGCTGGATGCTGATAGGAGGGAAGCCAGAGGAGGAACCCAGGCATACTGGAGACATGATATAAAAGGTGAATCAATTCTAAGAGCCACGTAAATGTCCTGCTAGGCTGAACTATCCTTATTGCATATGTTGAGTAAGCCAGTCATGCTTATTATGATTTCCTTACACACTCACAGTACTTACATATTGCCATTGAACATATGCCTAAGTCAACATCCTCTAGAACTGTGCATTAACTGTTGACACCTCCGAAGAAGTCATATTACAGTTGTCAGAAAACACACATTTGAAGGGTCAATCTTGGCAATATGTTGGACTTCATATGTCTTCCCTAAGAAAGAATACAGGATTCCCTGTGTTTGTGTGGGTTTCCACCAGGTGCTCCGGTTTCCTCCCCCATTCCAAAAACATGCAGTAGGTGGCTTGGATCCTCTAAACTGGCCATATGTATGAGTGTGCATGTGAGTGTGTGGTGTGGAAGAACTACAGTGGCAGGGCTATCAGTCAGTGGTGTAATACTTGGCTCTAGAAGATTGGCACTGTTTAAGTGGCACCCCTACCAAATGTGCAAAAAATGGGAAAAGGGGTTGTAGATGGATGGAGTACAAGACATGGGGTATTCCTGTACCTCTGTAAATGCTACAACTAAGTTGAATTGTACACATCAGATCTCTTGGATAACCCATTCCTGTCTTACTATTTTCTGACACACTCATACTAGGAATACGTTGCTGGAGTCAAACACCTCCCAAAGTCCACCTTTTCTATATCTATGCATTAACTACTCACACCACAGATGTCATCTTATTACAAGTATCAGACAGTGCGTAGCTATAGGGAGCAGGACACATGTATGGGAGAATGGACAATGTGGTTCATCAATCAAACACCATCAATTTCTTGATCATGACACAACATACTGTATCAATAAATCAAAGATCCTATCCGGAGTACATTAAAGCACTGAGTGTGTTATATTGTGTAGGTGTGAAGTGTCAATTAATGTTACCTAGGTATGGTTTAGTGATAATAGACAGAGTAATTTGAGGTGTTATACCAAGCTGTTATGTCAACTTTTGTCAAGTCTGTCAAATATTTGACATTAAGTGTCCTGGTAAGGAATTATATATATGTATATGTATATGTATATATATATATATATATATATATATATATATATGTGTGTGTGTGTGTGTGTGTGTGTGTGTGTGTGTGTAACAGTAAGGTATACTGAACAGGTAGATGATACTGACAGATGTCACACAATGGATTGCCACCCATACAGTCCTAATTGTTAGTGTCCAAATTATTGCCGGAATGTCTTGTGTTTATGTGTGCACTGTAGACAACTCTCTGGGATGTGTATACAGTGTGTAAGGTAATTACAGAGCATGCACACAAAAGATATACACTGCACACATTAATAGCAGTCTACAAATATGCTTTAACTGGTATGACTACAAGGGAACACTCTTGGAAGGAAAATGTGAGTGACTCCCACACTATACACATTATACCAACTGCATTATAATGGATTCCTCACACCAAAGATGTGATAATCCAATAAAACATACAGTTCTCAGAGGAGATTTATATTATTTCAGTCTGTCATAATCAGATACTACAGCACTCATCTGCCAAGCTCATTTGCAGGACTGATGCAAAGTATTAGAGCATGTATAATTATTCTGTGAGTTTTTGCCATAGGACGAGAAATAGTATTAGGCTTTGCTGCCCAATGCCAAAAGTCAGTAAATGATGCATACAGAGACAGAGATTTCTATAAGCCATTTCTGGTCATGCTTTTGATATGTGAATCTACATTTTGACAAGATTAAACATGTGAAAATGTTTTTTTAGGGCACTGTTGAAAATGGGGAACAAACATAAGTTAGGAAAATTTGCACACAGTGCTGGATTCAAACAGCTGCGTAGCTCACTCAACATTCTATAGACCTGAGCATTAGCTGCTGATACCAAGGAAGAAGTCTTAACCCAGTAATCAGAAATCATACAGCTGAAGGGAATATGACAAATGGATGAAGGAATAGACAATGAGCTTTATAAAACAAACACTGGCAATATGAGGATCAGAGTTCACAACATACTGTACTGATAATTCAAACATCCCATTATGAGTGCATTAGGTTCATAGGGTCATAGGTTCATAGGCTGATACTAGGCTATAAGCCCTAGGGCATTTATCAGCCTAGCCAGAGTGTGCTTGGCTTTTGCCACCCCTTAAAAAATGGGTTTTACTGTGCCCTTTTTAGGTTAGTTTACTGTGCCTCTGTTTAGTAGTGACACAGAAGTGATCCCCGGGGTGAACCTACAATCTCCCATCCACTTGTCAAGATTCCTCTTGAAGAGAGTCAGTGAGGGGCGCTGCCTGATATGGACTGGGATTCTATTCCAGAGTTCCGGGAGCCTCTGGGTCACAAATCTGTCTCTCCAGCATGTCCTATTAATTTCTGTGTTGAGATTCAAGTCCCTTGAGCATGTAGCTCTAGTGGATTTGGATTTTTTGAGGTGGAGCATGTCCATTAATTCTGGGTTGGACATGGCTTTATATGTTAGGCACAGATCGCCTCTAAGTAGGTGGTATGCAACTGAGTAGAGCTGGAGTTTCTTTAACCTGGCAGCATAGATCATCTGTTTGAGACCCTTGATCCTCTTGCTGAGGTACTTTTGGGGTCTTTCCAGTTGCTGCAGGTGTCAGGTAAGGTACATCCCAAACAGGGCATTGTATTCAATTATGGGCCTGATGAGTGTTGAGTAAAGGGGCACAATGACCTCCCTTGATCTAGATGTGAATCCTTTCATGATAAGGTGGGTTATATAGAAGGTATTTCTAACCACTTTGGCAACGTGGTTGTCAAAGGAGAGATTGCTATCAACTTGGGTTCCCAGGTCCCTAATTACTTCCTCTGTACTTAATGGATTACCGCCTATGTGGTAATTTATGGGCACTTTGTTTTTCCCAAAGGGGATGACTATACACTTCTTGGTGTTTAGTTTTAGGCCATGGCTTTGGCACCAGTTGTCCATCTCTGTGAGACCCTTCTGGAGGATGCCTGTGTCAGCTGGAGAGTCGATTATGGCACCCAGTTTACAGTTGTCTGCGAATTAGGTCAGCCATAGTCTTCCCGTGTTGGCCTGTACCTCAGAAAAAATATATACCGAACAAGAGCAGTCCCAGGAATGAGCCCTGTGGGATGCCACTTGTAACAGGTTTAGAGTCTGACAAGGCTCCCACAATTCTGACCATGTGGGTTCTGTCCTTGAGCCAGTTTGCAACCCATCTTATGACATAGGGGTTGATATTTAGGCTGGAGTGGGGTATGGTGTCGAAGGCTTTTGCAAGGTCCAGGTAGGCTGTGTGGACTACCTTCCCTTCATCTATGGCCTTGGTGACTGTTTTGAAGAAGTCGACCAGGTTCAAGAGGCAGGATCTGCCCTTAACAAAGCCGAATTGTGTAGGATCTAGCATCTGTAGTTCCCCAATGTCTTTTTTTATGAGTTCCATGATGATCTGCTCCATAGCTTTGCAGACCAGGCTAGTCAGGCTTATGGGGTGATAGTTTCCTGGGTCTGTTGAGGCACCACCTTTGTGGAGTGGGACCACTGCTGCTGTACGCCATTCCTTGGGTACATATCCTGTAGTAAGGCTGAGATTGAACAGTAACCTAATATGAGGTTCTAGCTCTTCTTGGAGCTCATGTAGGATGAAGCCCGGGATACCGTTCGGTCCCATTGATGCTGTGTTTTTTGCTTTGGAGAGGGCAGCTCTCACCTGAGCATCTGAGATGACAGGGAGACTACTCTCTGCTGGGATAGATATTTGCTCTTTTGGGGGGGAAGGGGGGGAGAAGTTTGCACTGAACCTATCTGCCAGGATGTTGGCAATGTCTGTGGGTTCAGTGTATTTTTTGTCATTTTGGACTAACTCCGAACATATCTGGAAGTTGCCACCCAGGTTCCTAACATAACTAAAGAAAGCACTGTGGTTATCTTTAGTGTCTTGTGCAATTTTTCTCTCAAAGCTGGCCTTGGATGATTTTATGAGGGACCGTAGTTTTTTGCTAGTACTGATCAGTGATGCTTTCTTATTAAGGGATTCTGCTCTATCCTGCAGTAGCTTCCTCCTTTTGTTGTATAGCTTATTTATGGCTGGGGTCCACCAGACAGGACGCCTGCCTTTGGAGGATTGGGTCTTGGTTTTATTTGGGATTGCATGATCCATGCATTACTGGAGATGTCCATAGAATGTGTTTATGAAGGATTCTGCAGTTTGGGACGTAGTTTCCACTGGCCCGGGGGCTTTGAGTGAATTCACCTCGGTTTTGAGAAGTGTGAAATTAGCCTTGGAGAAATTTTTTACTGTGGTTTTCTGAGGTGGTGGTGGGGTTGGGATGTGGATGTCCAGAGAGATTAATTTGTGGTCCGATCTTACCAATGAGGGGTGTACCTTTGGTGCAGAGCATAGAGTCCCCATGTTTGTGATGACCAGGTCCAGTATGTTTTCCCCTCTTGTGGGCATGGTGACCAGTTGTTCCACAGCATTTGAGTTTATAAATTCTAGGAACCTTTGGGCTAGGTTGTTAGGGCTTGAGTAGTGCTCCCAGTCTATGTTAGGGTAGTTGAAGTCACCCAATATAAGGGTGTTTGGAGAGACCTTCATATTCTCCAATGTTCTCAGGAAAGCCACGTGAGGTTCCAGAGTCTGGGATGGTGGTCTGTAGCAGGCTACAAACTGAAAGGCAGTTTTGCCCACTGTTAGTTGCACATGGATGGTTTCTGATGCTAAATGCAGTGCCACTAACCTGGAGGTGTGGGTATCCTTGATGACTATGGATACTCCCCCTCCTTTTGTGGTTCGGTTTGAGTTTTGGGGCCAAAAAGCATGGTATGAGGTATAACCTGGTAGTGCTGGGGTGCTCCCGGGAGTCTTGAACTAGGTTTCTGTTACTGCACAGATATCAATGTTCTCCATGCTAAGGAGAGTTTTGAGTGCATGCATCTTAAGGTTTAGACTTCTGGCATTGAGTAGCATTACTCTTAATTTATTTTTCCTTGTGATACCTATGGAGGTGGGTTTGTCTTTTGAGCCTTGCCTACAAAAGGCACTATGGGGGTGGTAAGAGCCTTTGCCAGTATCCGAAAGCCCAGAGGTGACAGGTGCAAGCTGTCCCTAGCGAAGCAATGTGGCTTGTCGAGCATGTCATCCCAGGCTGACAGACACTGGATCCCCTTTGAATGACACCAGAACTTTAGCCAATTGTTAAACATACACGTCTGTTACACATATAATAATGACTATCTCTTCATAATGATATCAGTACTTCCTTTCTGTTTCAAAGTGGAGATAATCATACTAGTGTGAGGAGCACCATATGAATGCATCTGAAAGCAAAATCTTATCATTTTTTACCACATGCATGGAAGTTGCAATTACTGCCTAAATAGAGGTAGAAGTAATGTGCAATGCAATGTGTCACTCAAATGCTGAGCACAGAAACTGAGATTTTTGTTGATGGGCCATTTTTATCCATATGCGTTGTGTATGAATGTATTTTCTGACCAAATTAAAGGTATGATATTGGGGTTGATAGGACAGTGGTGAAAATTGAGAGAGCAAGGGAAGGCACAGAAATGGGCTAGAATTGCATATTTGGGAGACATACATATATCCCCCATTGTTTCTCTGTGAATTGCTTATCCAGCCTCTCTTACCAATCCTTCCTAAATTCCTCTGACTGATTCTTATAGTTATCATGCAATATTTTATATGTTCAACTAATTATTCCTTTCTTAACGACAACTTCTGTTTTAGATTCTACTAAAAACTCTACCAGTGCTGGTATTTTTTTAGGATCCTCTATTTCTTTCTCTTTGCCTATACTCTGATATCAATCCTTGCTATGGAAGGCAATCTCTAACCTGCAGTCCAAATAAGTTCTTGGTGTCTTCCCATTGTACTACCTTTCCCTCTCTAGTTATTTGCTCCCAATACTTTGGTTCCTTTGCCAATTTTCTCCAATATATTCCTGCCCCCCTTGCCTATTATCTGCATCCTTAATTGCAGTCATCACTATTGGCAGAATCTCCTTTCTCCATACCCATGTTGGCTTAGTTCTCAGAAGACCTTCTGCTATTTTATGAATATAATATTCTGTATGATTATTGTTGTTCTCCTTAAAGGTCTGTATCCAAAAATCCCAGTCTCTCCTTGTTACTTGCACTTCCCCCTTTACCTGGAAGTGTTTACATAACTATTTTTATACCCCAAACAGACTCCAAAGAATTTTTCCCTCAGAAAGACAGCAAATGTTGGATGTGTGATGGGGAAGAAAGAGGGAACTGGGAACATATTTTCTGGGAGTGTAATGAGTTGGCCGATTTTAAAGATTCCCTGCAGACTGCTCTATTGGTGATCCTGGGTAAGCAAATTGGAGTAACTAGGGAAATGATTTTTTGAGCTACGATACAGAATTGGAATTGTACAGACATAGTAATGTCTTGCTGAGTTTAATTATGATGGCTCCCAAAAATTACTAGAAAATAGAAATAAAAGTTAAATCAGCTTTATAGAAGTAAAGAAGATAGCAATAGAGATAAAACAACTGGAATTGGGATCTTTTAGAAAAGGGTAGGAGCAAATTACATAGGACAAAATATGAAATGTGGGATCAATATATGCAGAGGGGGAATGAGGTTTAAAAGAAAGTAGAATTTGAATGAGCAATATAATGGTTGACTGACAATGACTGGATATATTAAAAGTGATATACAATGTTTGCAGCTAAAGTTGTGCCAACACAGTTTGTAATGTATAATGTTTGCAACTGAGATTGTGTCACTGGTTTATTTTCATTTACATAAATGTAAAATTGCCTATGTCATACACAACCATGTAATAAAGATGTTTCTTGTTAAAAAACAAGAGAAAGAAATGGGCTAGAATTAAATCTATCCTTTATTTTTTCAATGTGTAGTTTAGGTAAGAAAAAGTAAGAAATTGTGAGTGATAGCACCTTCAAATTGAACCCATGACAAAATGGAACATGAACTTGTGAATTATCTTTTATTATTATTACTTTTATTAACTCCACAGGAGAACTGACATTCCATGTGTGTAATGTGAGGACTACAAATGTGTACCTTACTGGAGATATACCTACTTCTGACAGTAAAAGAACCACTGCAGTATACATTGTTCATTCAGTGTTGTACTGCTTTGAGCTACTGAAGGTTTTATGTGAAATACTTTCTCATTGGATTAAATGTTTTAATATCTTCAGTGCTAAGTGACACATGCTGAAGCCAAGCTTTGGTGCACAGCTGACAGAAACGTCTTAGTGCATGTGTAATTATTTTTTGAGAGTCTGCCATAGGAAGAGAAGAGACATTTCTCTGCAGTCATTCCTGACCAGTGGCAGTGCTGCAGGACAACTGCTGTACAAAGAATAAACAAGAATATACTTGTTGTTCTTGTGAGTAAGGTGCTGTTTAGCTGACAGCATTGCCGTTTTATGGGAGGGCAAATATCGAGGAAAGCGCCATACAAAGTATACAGAGGGATGTACTCCTCAGCATATTCCAGGATGATTTACATTTGATCATTGCACAGATATGCCAATGAAGCAATGTTTTCACATGTTTTGACAGCTGTGTTGCTGGACTCTTCATATTGAACTAAATTAGTACCGTGTCAGTTATGTTTTCTCATGGCACTGCACATGTATTATTTATTCCATGCCATGCACACAGAAGTTTCTTATTACTATAATTAGTGCTATGCGCACTTCAGATGACATATGTCATAGTACCAGGTTTAGCAGCCACAGTACACAATTATATTACAACAATATCATTACAAATTGCATGTATAGCTTACATTAAAATACAAAAAATGCATCACGTATTTTGCTACATAAAAGTACACTATTCCTAATGTGGATTAAAATCCTGCAACTTTTAGCAGATACTTCTTTAACATGGTGGAGCCATTCAGGCAGTTATAAGATAATTGCAATTTTCTGCATTCGGACTGTCACTAGTCTTGATTGCATGACTAATGGCCAAGTCTTTGCACATGTGAAATTAAATTCTGAGTTTTTGCCATAGGATGGGAAGTTTCATTCAGAAAAAAAGCATCAATGACAGGCATCAATGGGCAATAACAACTGTCATGCAAAGTATGAAGACAAAAAAAATCATATATCAGGTTAACGATTTGTCAAGTTTATGGATTTATACAAGTAAAACATTTATTTTCACATAGATATTGTCAAGAGATTTGAACACTGTACCTATGGGATTACAATAACACATTCATATGATGAGCATGTTACATCACGTGAACATTAAAAAAAAAACAAAAGCTAAGCACATTGGCTGAGCACTGTACTTCTGAAATGTGCATTTATTTTGCAATATACCCATGCTATAAGATTGCTGCTATCTTTCCTGTCACAGTACAATTATGTGATTGTGACCATTGGATGATAAATGATGTGAGGGGAAAATGGCAAAAGTTTCTGATAACAGTTGTGCATTACTTCATTATATTACCTTTGCACAAGGAATAAATTAAAGATTGCTATAAACATAATCATTTTTATGGTGTATATATGCTGTAAGTTTCAGCCACATTGTTAGGCACAGGCTTATCACATATTCTGATATAATGTTGACAAAAATATCTAAATATTTGTCCAAACAGGTGAACAGAAAGGTAACAAACATAAAAAAACCACCAGCCAAGGGAGGTAAAGACACAAAAACACTGCTTTAATGAGTACTGTCATTTCAAAAATAAAACAGGAACTTCATCAGATTAAACATTCACTCACCACTTCTTCTATTGTAAACTTGTCCATTCCCACCATGTGGCCAAAAAAGTTAATTATATGAATAAACAAATATTTCCTTTCAAACCACACAACACATAAATACACTATAGCCAAATTTCTAAAGTTAATTTAAAACATGTTAAATTATATGTCCAACAAAAATACATGTTTTCATATTAGAAAGTAGTAGAAAAATCATAATTTAGCCCTTTCAAGTGTTAATGGGCTATTTATTGAAATCTTATCATTTATGCCTGGGGAGTTAGGGGCATTCAGTTCAATCTGCTAATGAAGATCCCTGGCTTCAAGACTGGCATGTCAATTCTCCCTTCTTAAATCTGTGACTACCCTTTCCAAAACAACAAATAAAAACTTTTTATATTATATATATTATATACTGAATTTGGCAACAGCAAATTGGTTTATAGCTTGAACTTTGTTCTTAGATGTCAGTGCTGTTTTCAGTATTAATTTTAGTCCTCTAAAATATTCCTTACTGAGTGTTGTTCGCATTTGTTCATGTGTTATTGTCGATCCTTTATTAATTCTCAAATATTTATACACTCCCTCCTTCTCAAGTTTCTTTATATCACATTCCTGCCCTTGACTGATATTTTCTTCATGCTGCAGATTTCCTACTTTAAATATTGTTTTTGCACATTTATCAAAATCAAATGACATTCGAATATCATCTGAGAAAGTCTTGACCACTTGTAGTTGTGCTTTCAGCTCCTCATCTGATGAGCTGCACAGTTTTAAATCATCCACAAAAAGAAGATGAGAAATCTTTATACTTTGTTGTTTTCTGGGAGGCAAACTATAACCGTGATCTAATCTGTTAAGTAGACAGCTTAATGAGTTAAGGGCAATGCAAAAGAGCAGTGGTGACAACCAATTGCCCTGGAATATCTCCTTTTAATTTTTATCCCTGGGATAATAATTTGTTGTTTATCATGGTTTAGCTGCAAAGTGGTTTGCCACTGTTTTATGGTCACTGTAATGTAATTGATCAATGTGGGTGTACCTTATCTGTAATCACATCTTTTTTCAATGAAGGTGGGATGCTGTCAAATGCTTTTTTGTAATCTATCCATGCCACAGTTACATTCTTCCGCTTTTTACAATTCTTCATTATGACTTTATTTAACAACAAATGATCTTTTGTTCCATATGGCTTTCTTTTGTTACCCTTTTGTTTTATTGCCATGATTGAGTTTTCTTCTAAATGACTATAAACTCTGTCAGCATCAATTCCAGTATATAGTTTATACATCATCACAAGGCAAATTATTGATCTATTATTTTTAAGACAGTTTACAGGTTCACTCTTAAGGAGGAGTATCATTTTTCCTGTTGTTAACCAGGTTGGTGTCTGTTCAGGATGTACATCTAATTAGTTCTTACTCTGGGATAAATCTTCATGTAAAGATTTTAATACTTTTAGCCAGAAGTAGGGTTCTACATCTAGGCCTAAGGTTTTCCAATTAGGAGCTTTTCTTCATTTTGTTTCAGTTTCTCTGGCTGTTGCTCCATCTCATTTCATATCCTGTATGTTTGAACTTTTTACTGTTTCTTTAACATTTTCCATCTATTCAGCATCTTTATGATTCTAAGGTCTTCATAGATATTTCTCCAAAATGTGCCCATTTCTTCTTTTTTTTTTGGTGGCGTTTCTATTCCTTTTGCTTTGTTTCCCAATTTTCTATAAAACATTTTGGGGTCATCAATGAATTGGAACTGTTGTACATTTCCTTTATATTTATCTGCATATCTTCTGTCTGTGCTGATATCTTTAGTTTATTATTTGCAATAGTGTACGATAATAGATTCTGGCCTGTTCTGATACTGCACGTTGCTTTTATCACCTCTGTCTTTCTAAGTTTTTTTTCTTGATCTGTTGCCTTTTCTATACTCTTCTAACAGTGACACTTCTTGCTTTAATTGATTTACAATTTTCTCTGTTCGATTGTTCACTATTGGCATTTGATTTCTTCCCTCCCTTTCCCTTATTGCTCTGTGTTTTTGCAACATGACTGTTATTACTTTAGCTGCACAGTAATATATCCTATTTACTTCTGTTATATCACATGCATTTCTGCTAACAGTCTACATTACTGTGTTCATTTGTTTTAGCAAACTTCTAGCATTTTGGGTCTTATTGACTTTCTCTAATCTATTTATTTCATCAGTCTTGATAGGTCTATCCATCTCTGTTAAATTAAACAACTCTTCCCTTGGATCATTTTCTTCTAAACTTGAGGACACATTCTGCCTTTCTCTGTTTCCTGGGGGCATTCTACAGAATGTTCCAAATAATCTTCCTGTGACCTAGTCTCTTCAGCTGCATTCTGCATCATCTGTTGTTCTTTCATATGTGAAATGACTGTCCTTTCACTCCATAACATTGACTGTGTGAGATTTGCCACTGTTTCATGCTCCTTCCCTTACTAGGTAACTCCAACTGAACTTTTGTACTCATTTCCTACTGGAGGCTCCAGAAAATCTTCATGTGGCAACTGATCAGAATCTTCCTGTTCCACTTGTTTCTCCTTAATTTGAAGGCTTATTATTTCATCATGCTGTGACATTACCACAGTTGAATTTTCTACACAATTCACAGGTAATCTATAACTTCAGTTCCTATTTCTTTAACTTTTCTATTAGGAATCCCCTTTTCTACTTTCTCCCTTTGTTTTCTTATTTTTTGTATCATTAAATTTTCATATCCAGATGGCTTTGTCTATACTTTTCTTCAAATATCTTTGGTGCTGTTTTTTTTTTTTTTTTGCACTGATCAGTTTAGCTTTCTCCTCTGTATAGATATTGCACCATATTAAATCTCTTTTTTTTTTCAAATGTCCATATTTCTTCATCAGAGATCTCCTACTCTACGTGTGTTTCCTTACTTTGGGGACTCATTGCTCCATTATGCAGAGACATAACCTGTGTCAGACTTTCTACACTAAATCTTTCACTTCGCAGGTATTCCATAACTTCATCTTCTGTTCATTTAACTTCTACTTTAATAATCTTCTGTTCTACATTCCCCCTTTGTGATCTTATCTTCTGTATTGTGAAATTTTCCATATCTGGGTGCCTTTGTCTAGATTTCTCTTCACGTATTTTTGGAACTGCTTCATTTGTAATGATTAGTTTGACTTTTTTCATTTCAGAAATACTGCACCATATCAGAGCTGTTTTTTTTTGTTTCCTGTGTCTATGTTTCTCTTGTATACCTTTCAAATATCACTAGGTTTTGTTCTTTCTATTTTTGCACTTCCTCTGTAGCTTCTTTTTCTAAACAGCCCATTTTTTTGTCTATATAATATTTTTCATGGATTTGTGTTAATGAGCCCAAATTTACATTTGAAGCTTTTTACAGTTTTTCTTGCGCAAGTGTTTTTCTTTCCTCTAATTTCTCTCCTAATCTTTTTGAATATTTTCTATCTGGAAATTCTGGGCTTCTTGCATAATAGTAACAATGCATGATTTCTTTCTTATCCTTAACAGTCTACTCTATTATCTTTGTGGTTCTTTTTTGGTACTACTTCCTTCTATAACGGGGAGGGGGGGGCATCCTTCCAGTGAGCCTGGCCTAACCCCATTGTATGAATGTTTCCATGTCTAGAGGATTCTACGTTGTAGTTTTTTTCCAGTCCTGCCACTAGTGTGCATACCACAATTTGGCACTTTTTTATCCTGGGACTTGTGCACCCAGCTGCCTTTTATTTTTTAGCCTATCTCAGTTCATGATATATGCTATATATAAATCTATGTATCAGTGTCATCCTGGTAAGATTTTGTTAAAATAGGGTGTACTTTGTGAAGGTACTCACCAAGGCCCTTTGCTTGCTGATTTGATCATCTCACCATTCAGAACCTATGCGATTTCAACAATACTACTCTGCTAATAAAGGGAACCACATTTTTGGTTTGTGTGTGTGTGTGTGTGTGTGTGTGTGTGTGTGTGTGTGTGTGTGTGTGTGTGTGTGTGTGTGTGTGTATGTGTGGGTGTGTGTGTTTGTACTGATTGGTTTATGTGACAGTCAAATGTTATATTGTCATCTATGATAACTTCTAGAAGTTTGGTGTGGTTTGCCAGTTAGATTTGGTGCCTTTTAGTGAAGTAATGGTAAAGTATGTTGCTTGCTCACAGCATCTTTTGGGAGTGAAAAATAGTAGCTTTTTTTCGGGGGGGGGGGGTTAAGTGTAGTTGAAAGCTGGGAGACCCAAAATTCAATGGAACTAAGAGATTCCTGAGTGAGCTGTTGTCGTTTGTCTAGGTTGTTAACAGGGCATATGAGTGTGGAGTCTGTATAGGGTTGGCATGTTTGCTTGCAAACTGGAGGTCATTTATGAATATCTTTAAACAGAAGGGGGCAAGGATACACCCATAAGAAGCACCAGTAGAAACTGAAAGAAAGGAAAAAAATCACTTTCTCACTTAACTGCCTGTAATCTGTTAGAGAGAGATAAGTGAAACCATGTAAGAAAAGGTTATGAGAGATCTGGGGAAAATAGTTAGTGAAGACATAATTTGTCTGAGGCAAGATTGAAGCCCTTAGAGAGGACTAGGAAAACTGCAGAGATTACATTGCCAATGAACCTTCTTTGAATAAAAGTGCTGGTGAAACTCAGGAGGACAAAGCTAGTGCTGTGGTAAGGGGGAATCCATGCTGTCATGAGAAGATTTTTTTATCTGTGACATACTTTAGTAACTGAGATTATATGCATTTGTCCACTACTTTTGTTTGGAGAGATAACATGGCTATAAGTCTGTAGATGGGAATCTTGGTGGAGTGGCTGCCTTTTCTCAGGGGGAGAATGAATGACCTTTTCCACTGAGCAGGAATATGGCATTCATGTATAGGTCAATTAATCCAGATGGAGACATGGTAAGTAGTTTTGAGGTACTCTGCAGACAAGTTATCTGGAGCTAGTTAAGTTAGATTTAGTGGTTTTGACTTGTGGAGGTGGAAACTGGGCGGGAGAGAGCCGGTTGTTGAGCTCAAGGGGACTAGCAGGTCATTAGGAATATGGCTGTTAAAAATAGGGGATACTGTTGGTATGTAGTGGGTGTTAAACGAGTAGCAATGCTGGCATAGTGAATGCTTGCTGAAGGAATAGGTTGGTTGATATGGCCAGAGTTTAGGAGTTGCTTAATAGATGACCAGAAGAGTTTGGGGTTATTTTGCTTAGTGTCTTGTATGGAAGTATAATATTTTTAGTTTATACTGGATACTGTTTGTGTGGAATTTGAAATTCTGTAAGCTTGGTTGTGTTTTGTTTGCTTCTAAGTGAGCTTTGCTTTGTCTCTCTATTTCAGGAGCTCCTTGGTATATCTGGTTAACCAAGAGGCTGGACTGGATTTAATCTCTTATTTCTAACAGGGGCATGTTCATTGAGAATATTGAGAAATATTTTATTAAATAAGGAAACATTTTTCTCTGGAAGGAGAGATTTAATTTTTTTATTTGCATACATTCTGACTAGAGATTAACTTTTCTTTATGGAAATTTGATAGGCTTATACCTGGCTATATATCAGTGCTGCTTATTTGTGTAATTATAGGCTCTAACAGCAAATGTAGAGAGGTGGTCACTCAAAGTATCTGGAAGGGAACTTGCTGAGGAAATACTGTTTGGGACAGTGGTGAGAATCCAATCAAGGTGATCTTTTTTTTGTATTTTTGGTACATCAAGTTAGCATGGATATGAGTTGGATGAAGCCAGGTAGGTTTATAGCATTTGTTGGGATATCATTATTGTTTGCCCAGTCAATATTTAGGTATCCCATTATTCCCATTGGTCTTATCTCTTGGGGGATATTAGATGAGGACCCATGGAGGAAATTCTTCAGCAGTGTTGCTATTGTTCCTTGGGGAATATATATATTCCTATAATTCAAAGACTTTTATGATTATTTAGCTTGAGGAGGGAGATTAGAATTTCAGTGTTGTTCACCTGAGGTGGTTGATAGGGGCTAGACAGAGTTCTACGGTATTTTTGTAAATGATGGCAACACCTCCTACCTTTTTTCTTTTCTGATTATGTTGTAGCCTGATGGCAGAATTTTATCTTCTTTTATCTCATGTTTCAACCATGTTTCTGTGGCAGTGACAATATTGGGTGAGTACTGGCTTAACCATGCATGGACTTCTGCTAGCTTATTACATACACTCCTCAGGTTTACATTATAGAGATGCAGGCCTGAGAATTTTGCAGAGTCAGAGCTACTGGGGAAAAGTAAGGTTGTGGGGATATGTAGTCATTTTGAGTGGAATTCTTTTTGGGCCTTGGTTAGGATGAATGTCACCATATTGCTTTATGGTCTTGGGAATGCAGTGGTGGAGAGAAAGCCATCTGCATTTAAATTTGTGTTTGAGGCCTACTGTAAATATTATAAGGTTGAGGGTAAGATGTCTTGTGAAGAGGTGTATGAAGAAGAAGAGAACAGGCTAAGGGCTATACAGAAAGGATAGTGACTTTAATCTGGAGATGCAAGTGCTGTACTGCAGGATAGTAGCAATTGGAGTCAACATGGAAGTGACAGGAAGTTCAATGTGCTAGAATTGTGAGAGAAAGAATAGACAACCACTGATAAACAACTGAGAGAATGTTGGGGATAGCCAAAACTACTTCATAGACAGCAAAGTTATGTACGACACACACAAGGATTCTAAAACAGTGTTGGAGAATAGTTACGACACAGCTATAACCACAGATTGTAAATAGTTGAACTGTAGAAAACATAACACATTTATAAGTATGCATAGGCTCAACAGATACTAACAATGCAGTTAACAAGCTAACAGTCAGAATTCTAGCAAGTATACATACACCAGCACTACTAACTGTTAAATTACATATCAGATAGCAAAATTAGCTACATCACTTCCACCCATAATGCAGTTGGTACTAGTAGCAGTAGTTGTGACAACCCTCCACTGAACCAGTAATTAAGGAGCTTCAATCCTCACCACTGGCAACAGAGAGGGAACATTCTCTGGGAGGATGACAGGTACACACAGTATTTCCAGATGCAATTCTCTGCATCAAGTGCAATTTCCCTTAAGAGCACATAGAGACCACAGTCAGTCCAGGGCTGGTTTCTCACTCTTCTTCCAGATCCACAATAAGACTCCCCACTGGCACAACTATAGAGTTGAGATGTCAGCTGAGAGACCAATCCAAGACCCCCCAGCACCTTCTCTGTCCAACCAGTGGTTTATGTCCCTGCTCAAGTAGCTGACACAGACACACGCACACACACACACACACACACACACACACACACACACACACACACACACACACACACACACACACACACACACACTTTGAGGTTTGATTTACACACAAAGACACCTGGGAAAGGCTGGCACAGGTTTATTAGCTATGCCCCCTTCTGCCCAGACTATAAGATAGTTATTACTGCCACCTGTCACACCTTGTCAGCTACTTTAAGGCCTTTAACAAAGGGTGTCCAGTCTTACTGTGTAATATTAATGTTAACACAGATGGTAGTTTGACCAACAGCAAGGCTATTAGGAGTGGCCCACACAGTGCCAACAGATAAATATGCAAGTACTCTCAAAACGTAATTATCTCTACACAGATCAGCCACAATGAAAGGTTTACATATATTTAATAATAAATAATCAATGAGCAAGACAATACTAAATATATATTCACAGAGACACCAGAGTTCAAAATCACAGGACATATTTAAAACAACACTGCAGGACAGTCTCAAATAAATAAAGAAAAATATCGAAATTAAGCTTCACTATATTCCTGACTGAATCTAAGAAAATTACTATAATCTAAGAACTTACTAATAGAGCAAAGCAGATGTGGTGAATGCATTTTTTGTTGTTGTCAGGTCCAAGAAACAATGCAGAATGCTCTGTCTCACTGAGAGACTTCTCAAAATAATATCTCAGATATTACTACTGGGACAGCTTGCAGAATGACATTACTTCTTGTCATCTGACCCCAGTTCCCAGGCAAAACAACCATTGATGAAGCTGGTAGCATTTAGAATCTGCCTGTAAAAATATACAAACAAGAGCTTCTCCTCAGATCTCCTCAGATCTCTGGCAGATGCTGGAAGTCATAGAACAATTGCATTCCTTTATGCTTTCAAGACTAGTAATTAGTTCATCCTAGTACAGACATTGTGTCTCTTGCTGCACTGAAAACTGAAATATATCATATTTTATTGCCTAGCCATAAAGTAATTTAATTTCAGTTATTTGTCTGCAGTTTGCTGGATTGAAGTTAACCTCCTGTACTCCAGTTTCTACTGTTAAAATATATACATTTAAACAGTTACAATAGTGCAGGTACACTTCTGTTCTCTTCCAGTAGGACACACCGTGGATCCATTTTAAACACATTTTACAAATACCTTTTCAACACACGCACGTCTGTACAACCAGTTTGATATACACATGACATGCAGTTCTAATACATTTAGAACACAAGCATCTTGTATAAATCATTTCAATATTCACCAATGACATATAATTATTTACAAAATTCCATCTAGCTGGCCTGTCAGTATCTCCTTTTGTCACACTTCTTCTCCCCTTCAAAGACTCAAGCTAGTTTTTCAAGTGACGGGGCTATCTGGGACTACATCACCCCATACCCTGTCTTGAGATCAGAGCTGCCTTGCCATTACTGACCCCATTTCAGTGTTGCACTGACATATCATACACCTGCAACCCTAGGCCTCACCATAGTAACTTGGGATTTTGTTGGCTGGCTCTCTGTAGCCATGGATCTCCCTCAGACTTCTCCTGTTTTTGACTGCAAATACTTAGCACCAGTGCCTCTCTATCATGGTAAGGTTTTATCATGTTAACATTGTAAAGCTTGTGCCCCTACCTCCAGCCTAGCAGTTCTACCATGTAGTTAACATCGCTGACCTTCCTAACTACTTTGAAGGGTCCCTCCCAAGCTGCCTGCAGCTTATTGTGTCTGACAGGAATGAGAACCATGACCTGCTACCCCACAGCATACTCTCTGGTTCAAGTATTCCCATCATACCAGACCTTTTTCTGCTGTTGGGCTTCTGCCAGGTTCTACTGGGCCAAGCCCATGAGATCACTGAACTTTGTCCTCAGGCTTAGGACGTATGCCACAACAGACTCCTTGTGGGATTCACACTCACCCTCCCACTTATTCTGAATCAAATCTAGAGGTCCCTTCACTCTAAACCATACATCAACTCAAAAGGGGAAAAACCTGTGGATTCCTTGGGGATCTCTCTGTAAGCAAGCAAAAGATGGGGGAAATATTTGTCCCAGTCCCTCTTAAACTGGTCTGCAAATGCCTGTAGCATGGTCTTTAGTGTAGAGTTTAACCTCTCCACCAGACCATTAGTCTGGGGGTGGGAGGGGTGGTCTTTATGTGCTTCACCCCACAGTGCTCCCACAGACAAGCCGGCAGGTCTGACATAAAATTGGCACCTCTGTCAGTCAGTGTTTCTTTTGGGAAACCTATCCTGCTAAAAATCTCTAACAAAGCATTTGCCATCTTTTCTACCTAAGGACATGGTTGGCATGAACCAGTACTTTGGCTTGGCACATCTAAGCCAACCGGCTCCTTGTCAGCTTGTCATAATTCTCTGCTGGCATCCCTGCCTGCTCTCCCTGACTAACTAAGCTAACAACAACATAACAAAAACTATTAATATATAAAACTCTGAATGTCTACCATGTGGCTGCTTGAGAGTGCAAACACCTTCTTTAATAACCTCTGTTTATAGGCTACAGGAGTTCAATATCCACACCACTGCCCACCAAATGTGACGACCCACCACTGGATCAGTAATCAGAAGGCCTCAGTCCTTACCACTGACAACAGTGGGAGAATGTTCACTGGGAGGATGACAGGTACATACAGTATTTCCAGATGCAACTCTCTGCATCAAGTGCAATGTCCCTTAAGAGCACACAGAGACCACAGTCAGTCCAGTTCTAGTTTCTCACTCTTCCTCCAGATTGCAAATAAGACTGCCCACTGGAAAAGTGCTTCTTGTCCCTGCTCAAGTAGCTGACACACACGCACACTTTAAGGTTTGATTTGCACACAAACACAGACACCAGGGAAAGGCTAGCACAAGTTTACTAGCTATGCCCCCTTATGCCCAGACTATAATGTAGTTATTACTGCCACCAGTCACTCCTTATCAGCTAATTTAATGCCCTTGACAAAGGGCATGCAAACTTACTGTGTAATATTAATATTAACACAAATGGTAGTTTGACCAAGAGCAAGGCTATTAGGAGTGGCCCACACAGTGTCACCAAATAAATATGTAAGTACTTTCAAAACGTAATTATCTCTGCACAGATCAGCCACAATGAAAGCTTTAAATATGTTTAATAATACATAAACAAGACAATACTAAATATACATTCACAGTGACATCTGAGTTCATAACCACAGGAATTATTTAAAACAACACTGCAGGACAGTCTCAAATAAATAAAGAACAATATCTAAACTAAGCTTCACTATATTGCTGACCGAATCTAAGAAAATTACTATAATCTAAGAACTTACTAATAGAGCAAGGCAGATGTGGTGAATGGATCTTCTTGTTGTTGTCAGGTCCAAGACAGAATGCTCTGTCTCACTAAGAGACTTCTCAAAATTATATCTCAAATATTACTGCTGGGATAGCTTGCAGAATGACATTGCTTCTTGTCATCTGACCCTAGTTTGCTGGCAAAACAACCACTGATGAAGCTGGCAGTATTTATCATCTAACTGTAAAAATATACTCGTCTATATCATATTATCATACGATGTAAATAGCGAACGCTGTTTCATCATACCAATAATATCGAAACAACAAAATATCGAACAAATATAAACATTCTCTGCTTCGTAAAAAAAAAATAAACACAAATTTAAGTGGGGGGGCTTTGCACCCCACACCCTCAGGCCCCCACACCCCCTACTTAAATATACCAACTCTGAGATCACACTATAGTGGAGGAAATGGCAAAGTCCCAAAGATGGCCCACCAAATTTTTTCCCTGCCAAAAAATTTGATGTTCCATGACTTCGCTATTTTGCCATTTCGACAGTATTGGATCGACTAAATAGCATTCGCTATTTAGTCCATTTGGTAGTGTCATATAGACCCAAATATACAGACAAGGGCAGATCTCTGGCAGATGCTGGAAGTCATAAAACAATTGCATTCCTTAATGCTTTCAAGACTAGTAATTAGTTCACCCTAAAGACAATTGTGTTTCTTGCTCATTGAAAACTGAAAGATACCATCTTTTATGGCCTAGCCATAAAGTAATCTAATGTAAGTTATTTGTCTGCAGTTTGCTGGACTGAAGTTAACCTCCTATATTCCAGTTTCCACTGTTAAAATATATACATTTAAAGAGTTAAAATGGTGCATGTACATTTCTGTTCTCTTCCAGTAGGGCACACTGTGGATCCATTTTAAACACAAGCATTTTACAAATATCTTTTCAACACACACACACACACACATGTCTGTACAAGCAGTTTGATATACACATGACATAAAGTTCTAATACATTTGTAACACAAGCATCTTGTATAAATAATTTCAATATTCACCAATGACATATAATTATTTACAAAATTCCAGCTAGCTGGGCTGGCAGTATCTCCCTTCGTCATAGTGGTGATAAGGCAAATTACATGTATGAGCTAGAAGCAACCTTTTACAAAAATACAAATTGATAATTTTCAGAATGAGACTGTACTGAGGGGAAACAGCTTGAAAAAGCCAACTGTTATATAAAGAACCACTGCTTGGCAGTTCAGACAGACCACACCAGAATATCACATGTAGTTTAATGTGTTACAAAACAAATTCCACAAACTGGATAAATGCCCGGTTTACACCTCAGAGCAGAATTAGAATGAAAATAAAACAATGAACTGACCACGGCTCAGTGAATTCAAACAGTTTTAATAAAACACAATGTTTTATTAAAACTGTTTGAATTCACAGAGCCGTGGTCAGTTCATTGCTTTACTTTCATTCTAGTTTACTGTGTTGTCTGCTGGGGAGAATGGAAAGAAAAATATAATACAACATCAGTCTAGTACAATGACAAACACAGTAAGTGTCAGTGTGAGCTCCACGACTCTGATAGCTTGTATATAGACCTACAGAAGGTGGAAGTTTGGTAAACTGCTTGCAGACGGTCATGTTTAAAATAATGTTAAAAACAAGCAACATTGAGATAAGTAATTACTGTTCTAATGGTCTAAGTAGCTTTGGTTTCTTAAAATGCTGGTGATAGTGTGCGCTCCACATCTCTGACAGCTTGACTGTCAGTTTATGGGAGGTGGTAGCACAGGAAATTGCTTGTAGGAACTCCAGTTTAAAGTGATGTTAAAGGCCACTGAGAAACAAGCAATTATTATTACCTCTCCAATCATCAACTCATTCGTAACCGAAATAAGACCAAGCTCATATTTTTCTCCAACAAAACATCCAAACTCAGGACAACATCCCTCTCCATTCACTCCTCCAGTGGGACAATAATCAAACCCACCAATCAGACCAAGCTACGTGGAGTTACAATAGATGATACTCTAAAATTTGATAAACACATATGCCTTACAATCAAAAAGGTTTACTCCAAACTTGGTGCTCTCTACAGCATTAAGCCTTACCTTTCACAACAAGATCGACTTGCCACATCTAAATCTCACTTGCTATCCACCCTCCTATACTGCTCTCAAAAGTTTGCTGCCAATCAACCCCATAAAATGCATTACTGTTCAGTTCTCTGACAACTCAGCTGGCTGGAGCTTCTCAATCTGTTGGTGCTAAATCAACTTTCTATTGCCCATAAAATCATTTACTACCCCGAAGACTGTCCAACTGTTTCAAACCTGTTACAGCCTAACACTAACTGCTCCTAAGGTCATCCAATAAAATAATGCTAAAAGTCTCCCTGTCTCACAACTATCATGGCAACTCCCTCTACTCCTATAAAATTGCCAAGGACTGGAACAATCTTAATCAGCACATCTTACATATTCCAAACTTTTCCACATTTAAAACTACCCTGAAAAATTATCTATATGCTAACTGGCTTTGCACCTGTATTCTTCCTGGCTGGTTTTATTCATTCTATTTTTACTTCTCTTCTAGTGCATCAGATTTTCCTGTTTTCTGCTTATTTCTTGCATTACTTGCATTTCCCCCCCTTTTGGATAATGTATACTTTAACTATCTATTTTTATTTTTTACATTTGTTCTTAATTTTTAACTTTTAAGTTTTTAATTTTTACTTACTATGTATAGCTAGCTATTCCTTCTAATATTTCTCTGATCATGAAACATATTTTTAAACATACTTTGTGATATTTGGCTTAACTGTTTATCTATACTTCAGCTATTTTTGTACTGTTCTGGGGCTTTTCCCCCAGGTCTCCACTGAAAATGGGTTTCTGACCCAGCTGGACACTACCCGGTTAACAAATGTAATAAATAAATACATAAATATTTTTTTCTGCCATGTTAGTTTCCTTTAGTTTCCTAAAAAGCTGGAAGCAGTGTGTGTTCCCCATCTCTGACAGCTTGTCTTTAGATTTACAGAAGATAGTAGTATGGCAAATTACTTACAGGAACTTGCATTTAAAGTGATATTAAAGGCAACTGGGACATAAGCAATTATTTTTCTGCGACTATCATACTAGAATGTGATCCATGCATTTTATAAGCCCACTATGCAATGTGGTAACAAAAAGAAATTTGTGGTTTATGCTGCTGGATCTCTTCAAAAATTTCTCATGAAACCCTAACATTAGATGACATTTATATAGACTGGGAAACCATGTAGTCTGAAAATCCAACCAATAATATATATCTGTACAAGTTCACCCAATGCATAACCACACATATTACATATAACAAAGCCACAGCCAGACAATCAATCCAAAACATTCTCTCCAAATAAAAATCTCACACCATGGAATTCTGACAGACAGCAGAAGTGATCAGCTATCAATCAATGCCATAAGGCATGAAATCAACAGCCCCAAATCAACATTATGGCCTCGTAAGAAATCATACTAGTTCTCACAAAGACTGTATTGATACATTAACTGGTAGTCACTAAAGACTCTCCCCGTAGATGATGATGTCTTTGAGTCAAATAAAATCTTTCTATTTGTTCTAAACACACAAGCCCCACCTCAGAACAAAAAGTCAGAGTCAACTCTGCCCTATGCTTACTCTTAGCAACTAAACTCATGAAACAAAGAGACAAAGTCTTTAAGGACTGGACAAAAAAATAAAATGGCTCCTACTTTACTAACACATAGACAACTAAGAAACCTAGCAAAACAATGTATCACCAAAGATAAGAACATTTATTACTCAACCAGTCAAAACACACACTAATAATCCAAAATGTTTCTGGGTCTCGATCAATAAACTTAAATCCAAGACAAGCTACACATCCAACACCAAACACACAGAAACATGATACTCTAAACAACCAAGTTAATAACTACTTTATACAGACGTTACCCAGACAACACTGTCATTAACAACTAATTAAAAGTAGCTA
Organism: Protopterus annectens; assembly: GCF_019279795.1. Lineage (NCBI taxonomy): Eukaryota > Metazoa > Chordata > Ceratodontiformes > Protopteridae > Protopterus > Protopterus annectens. The sequence goes on from NC_056745.1 coordinate 718,662,469, forward strand.
ATAAGTATCTTCCCCTACCTTAATAAAAAATCAGTGGCATTATACTATAGGTAAAAACTGTAAGTATATACAGAAAAAGTGTTATCAATCAGTAAAATTGAACCTAAAAAGCTTTACCTGTACAATTGATCCTAAAAAGCTTTACTATAAGTCCCTAGTGTACTTAGAACTGCAATGCGGTGTGCCGGTGCGAAATATAATCCAAAAACAAAAAAAAATATGATGAAGTCATATTATATTGATGAAAGCACTTAACATCTTTGTCCAGTGGATTTTGTTTCCATTTTATTAAACAAATATTGTCCTACAGTCCCAGTGGTGCATATTTTTTTGTTGATAGTGTACTTACCTTATATTTGCAGGCTGTAAGATCTGTGTGTCTGATTAAGCACTGTTCCGTTCACCCTTGATGCACTTGTGCTCACTCCTCACTCCTCTCTGCCCCCAATTCCCACTCACCCCACTACTGCTAACTTTATAGCCACTTAACCACACCCCTCCCACCACAACCAATCAGTATTGCACTCCTAATTTTACACTTAGCTCCTTACCTCCCTCCTCCATTTCTTATCCTTCCTTCATATCCTGGTGAAAATATAATAAAAAATTATAACTCTGCTATGCACTATGGGACCATCTAATACAATGCCTTTACTTTCTCTGCTAGACTTTATGTTAATTGCAGATCCCTTCTCCACGTATGAAAATCAGCACTACCTAGGATTTCAGTACCCAAAATGTCAAACCACCACCCCAGTTACATCCACTAATGAAAATCAGCACTGCCTAGGATTTCATTACCCAAACTTTCAAACCACCACCCCAATTACATCCAATACAAAAGGCCATCCAATAAATTGTCCTATCTCCAACTCCTTAACCACAAGAAACTATCAGCCTATTAACTCTAGATACATCAGCTCAAAATTCAAACACTGTCAAAAACTATTGCATAGATTTTTGAAGCTTACTGTTACCTTACATTATAACCTCACAATGGATGAAGACATTCACCCAAATCTTGGCACAACCACTCTTAATCACGCTACCTCTTATTCTAATAACCCTACCAAAATATTATCTATAAATAGGCCCCCAAACTCCCTCCTGGTCTGCTATCTAAATATTAGAAGCATTAACAATAAGGTACATAACTTACATACCCTATTAGAATAGCACTCTCCTAATATACTGTGTCTAAATGAAACCTGGCTAAAGCCATCAATCTCAGATAATGAAGTTTTACCACCTGGCTACAACATACTTAGACTTGACCATGCTACTAGGAAGGCAGGCGAGGTAGCTGTTCTCTTTAAATCTATACTAACTGTCACTATAGACCCCATTCAACCACTCCAGGTCAATAATGCAGAAATTCTCTCTACCAGATTTCAGATTAATAAATATAAATGTATAAATATTGTCTGCATGTACATTCCCACAGGGAATAATACCAATACCCTAGAAGACATCCTCCACTGGTTAGCTAATACCTATCCCCAAGAAACCATAGTTCTAGGAGAGTTTAACACAGACTGGACCTCCTGCTCCTCTGGATCTCTTACTACCCATGTGAACCTATATGGGTTTACTCAGGTCATATATACTGCCACCAGGATAAGCAAACCTAATCACAAAGAAAGTATTCCAGACTGGATACTAATCAATAGTCACCCCAAGTGTACACATCAGGGACCCTCCCTGATGACCTTAGTGATCAATTCTTTACCTTTATAGTTAAACACAAAACCAATCATCCCCGCCAGCCCACCTATAGAGTAGTTAGAAATAATAAGAGCTTTAATCCTACCAACTTTCAAGATGGTCTGCCCTAAAATACCTACCCTTGGATGAAGATGTTGCTTACTTTAACAATAAATTCCTTACCATCCTTAATTCTCATGCTCCTGTTCGCTCCATTAGGACCAAAACAAAAATTGCACCTTGGCTCTCTAAAGATACCAAATCAAAAATCATACTCAGAAACAAGGCATAGGCCATATGGTGTACCACTAAAGCCCCTCTAGATCAATTAAAATACTGGCAATTAAGGAATGAGACAAAATATTGATTTTATTAGATAAAAAAAAAACTTCTACTGCCATCTCCAGCAGAGAAATCAAAAAAACCCAAAAAAGCTTTGGGCAGACATAAACAAACTACTGCACCCTGGACAAACCACCACACCAATTCCCTCAGCCTCTACTGAGAAACTACCAAAGGATGTCACTAACACCTTAAACAGTTTCTCCACTGAGACTGTCCAGGCCCTAGCTGGCCAGCTACCCCTGTGTTCCTCTAACATACAGGATGCCATTCCCACTACCCAGCACTTCTTCAGATTCCAACATTCACTACATCTTTTATTCGCACCCTAATCAAAAAATTGAAACCTACAACTCTAGCTGCTGATCTTCTCCCTGTTGAATACCTGCAAAAAGCTGCAGATGCCATAGCATATCCCATCTAGACCTATAGCTATCTTGTCACCACTAGCGAAAATTATGGAAAATGCATCCATAAACAGCTACTTCACTATCTAATCCAAAACAACCTAATGGCCAACTCTCAGCATGGCATTAGGCCATATCATAGTACCACCTCAGCCATTCTCACCTTCTCTAATGCTATAAACTATAACAGGAACAACAACAAATTATCCTCAAATCTTTTTTTGGACCTCTCAAAGGTTTTTGACATGGTTAATCACCAACTACTCATTCACACACTGAAAACAAATTCCTTAGACATGCACTCTCCACTGGTTCCAATCTTATCTGAATGTCAGACAACAAGCCGTCCTATGGCAGAATAAACTATCCAACCTCCTACCCAACACCCTAGGTGTCCTATAAGGGTCTATTCTGGGACCTCTTTTGTTTTCCATTTTCATTAATGACCTACATACTGTCATCCCAAAAGCAAACTGCATTCAATATGCAGATGACTCCACCTTGATTTGCTCTGCCACCTCCCAGCCAGAACTGCAGACACTAACTCAGGATATTCTTAACAGAGTTGAGAAATGGCTTTCTGGTCATCATCTGATTTTAAACCCCAACAAAACTTAGCTACTACTTTTCTCCCCCACCCAAAAGTCCACAGTATTATCCTTCTCCATTAAGTTTTATAATGGGACCATAGTCTTCCCAGATGTCTACACAAAGCTCCTAGGCATTATCATAGATAACAGTCTTAAATTTGATATGCATGTAAAACAATCAAAACCATTAACAAGAAAATTGGCTCACTATATAGGATCACACCATTCCAAACCCCGCTTGCCAGAACTGCCATTGCTCACACTCATCTACTCTACCCTTTTCGATGCCTCCTCTCTACTTACCAACTTAAATAAAACTGATCTTAATAAACTCTCTAGCTGTTATAATCACATAACTAGATTTGCAACTGGCTTGCGCTATAGAACACATCACTGTATAAACCTAAATAATCTTGGCTGGATAGAATTGCCCAGGTTAATTCAGTACAAACACCTTATAGTAGCTCATAAAGTACTTTACCAACCTGAAAAAAACACCTGCACTTAAAAACATTATCTACCCTTACTGCAACCCCAGACCACTTCCGTCATCTAATAGAATTGTAGTTCAGACTGTCAATGCCAACAACTCAGCCAGTGACTCTCTGTTTGCCAACTCTGTTGGCAAAACGTGGAGCTCACTGCCTGCTGACATTACTCTAGAGACATCCCTAACTCAATTCAAGAAAAGTCTCAATTAGTATGACATTACTCTAGAGACATCCCTAACTCAATCAAGAAAAGTCACAATTAGTATGACATTACTCTAGAGACATCCCTAACTCAATTCAAGAAAAGTCTCAATTAGTATTTCAACTCTCATTGGTTATGTCCTCGCTCCAAGCCTGACTAAATCTTTAGTTATATATGTGTACCAATACTATTTCACCTGCAATTTATTTGTGTTATAATTTCTTAGACTATTTCACAAGTTTGTGTGATTGTTTAACTCGCATGTCTCTACAGTGTCTGAAAACTGTTCTTAATTTGTACTATGTATGTATTCTTTTGTAACTACCATTGGAGCTTTTCTCCCCGGGCCTCCTCTGAAAATGGACATGTATCCAGTTGGACTATCCTGGTCAACAAATGTAAAATAAATAAATAAAATAAATAATAAACAATCCAAGCAACTAATCAAGCTCTTGATGTCCCTACTCAATCAAATAACCTCATTCAACATTTCTACTCCCAATGAGTTCCTATACATATGATCAAAAATACCTAAAAAAATTAAAACCTGCAACTGTCCCTGACAATCTAATTGATGCATTTCTTAAACAGGAGCTAAGGCTATTACATATCCAGTCTCAGGTTTGAAAATTGATCCATAAATGAAAATAAAATCCCCTCACTATAGAAAAATAAAACCCTTCATTATTCCACTACATAAGGTTAGAATCAATATATACAGTTCAAATTATATACCAATTGTCATTTCCTCTCCCCTATCAAGCATATTAGAAACATGTATCCATATGCAACTTCTCAACTACCTAATACATAACCAGTTTCTATCTTCAACCCAGTGTTGCCTCCATCCTCATCGCAGCAAAACTGCAACTTTCCTGGATTTTGTTTATACTGTTAACACCCATAGAAATCCCAGAAGCCTAGTCTCCACCATCTTGCTAGACTTATCAAAAGCTTTTGATATGGTCTTCAATCAGAAACTCTTACATAAACTCTTATCCTATGGGATCTTTAACTTTTCCCTGCAATGGTTCCACTGCTATCTCTCAAATAGAACCCAAGTAGTGAAATGATTTCTCCACCTTCTTGCCATTAACTATAGGTGTCTCAGAAGGATTTATATTCGGCACTATACTTTCCAACAAATTCATCAATGACTTCTACACTGCTAGAAAAATAATACCCTAGGCTGCTGACCCCTAATTTGCTCTGCCAAGATTCTCTTTAATGCTGAAGACCTTACACGACAAAATCATTATTATGGATTGAAACATGGCTAAATAATTCAAAACTACTTCCAACCCGCCCCCCCCAAAATAATTACTCTACCACAAAAATAACACAATTCACTACAGCTTCTGCAAACAATACCATGATTGAACAAGTAAACCACACAAAATTACTGGGTGTCATCATAGATGACAAGCTGAAATTTGACTATCATAAATCACAAGTGGTTAAACAATCTAATCAAAAACTAGATACTTTGTACAAAGTAAAAACCTACCTCACTGACATAGATATGCTGCCCCAGTCTTCACTAACCTTCAGGTATCACAGCTATTCACACCTGAGTAATTTTATAATAAAATAGCCAAATTTGATGTAAACTATAACAACAGAAAACATCACTGCTACACCTACAGAGAATTAAACTAATTAGAACTACAACATCAACTAGCTTTTTCCCAACTAAATACAATACACAGACCTACATAAGTCTGAAAATTACCCAGTCAATTCAATTAAGTACAAGACTACAACTCCAACAGAATTTTATGCTCTAGAGAAAACTAACCAATCACTATAACCAAATTAAGTAACACAGCAGATGACTATATTCAAATAATGTAGCTAAACTATAGAGCCACATCCCATAACCACTGAAATCAATTCAGAATGTAAACTTATTTAAAACATTAAAACTTCAACTATGAAATTAATGGATCTGATCCACTACATCTCCAGGAGAAATGCCACTTCAGTATTTAGCTTGCCATATCTTCAAAGCATTTATCTTCCCTCAGAATCCTATGTTCTACAACTAGTCTTCACCAATACCTGAATGGTTTTACTAACATCTCCCAGACACATACATAGTTTTGTGATACTGCTCACTTCCCAATACTATACTTCTAAGGTAAAACTTAAGATAGCCATATAGAATTGTCTCTTAACCTGCTTAATACTTCATCACTTAACTACATTAACACTATCTGCCCTACTGAGTTCTTTCCATCACTTTCATTTCTTTTAATTTCTAATCACAGGATCTACTATTTATTTGACAAACCCACAAATATAACTTTTCAAAATGGTCAATGTTCAACATCTACTAAATGTGCAAGTAACTTTTATATACTGTACTGCCTTCCTTTATTTCATAGGAATGTAATCTAGTTAACAAATGTAGTTGTAGGCAAATGTCCTCTGGTTAGTGTGTTAAAATATATCCCTGGCGACATAGTACACTGACACTGCTCTTCTAATTGCCACTGATCCTGCAGTCTGCATCTGTGCTGTTACCTAAGAAGAATACCCATCAAGTAATTGTTTCACCCTGACAGGAAGAATAGCAGAAACCTAGCAGTGTATATGTGGATTTGTTTCTATTGAAACAAATTTGATTTCAACCATATGTTTTAGTATTCAGATCATCTGTATCTAGTCTGTAATACACTACCTTGCCTGCGTTATTTATTTTTAACACCCTGCCAGAGGGCATGCCCCCCCCCATGCAATCCGACTTCCACAGCCAGTATAGTACTCTTGTTTTCCCCCACCACTACAGCTGCCATTCTAGCAAAATGGCCTTCTTGAAACAAACCTCCATTGTTTCATTTGCTTTTCTTCCCTCTCTCATACTTTCACTTCTCCTTTCTTTTCAGTTTTCTCTCTCCTCTCACAACATACTGGTCACTTCTCTATTTCACCCACCTTTACCTTTTAACTCCCTTATCCGTGCAACATTTGTCTCTCTGTATTATTACCTTACTGCTGGTCACTAATTGACCAGCCCATATAGGAACTGGCTCACTTTAACATCATGCTTGACTAACTGCTCTGTTCTGTTTGAATATTTTAGAGTTAAAACTCAGACTATACATATATATATATATATATATATATATATATATATATATATATAATTACCTACTCTGACATTCTCCTGTAGCAGGATGCAAAAATAAACTGAATGTTTGAAGCTTATTGTTTCTTTAGCACTATCCTATAGCAGCTGACTTACATTTAGTGTGCAGGCCGTGCTTCATTCACCCTTACTGTGTTTGGGCTAAATCCATTCCTCTACCCACCCCCATTTCCCACCAGCCCCTTCATCTTTACCATTATGTTTGCCTTAAGTCCACCCTCCTACTAAATTGTACCACTGACCTCCCACATCGAATTAACCTATCACAGCCATGTTGCTACCTAAATTGCTAGCTATCATTCCTGTTTTCCTTGCTCATACTACAGCCTACCACTGTTCAGTAGTACCAAACCATATCTCCTTTACCACTAACCTCAGATCAAACCCGAAGTTAACTGCTAGCTATGATAATATTTCTCCTTGAATATATATATATATATATATATATATATATATATATATATATATATATATATATATATATATATATATATATATACACACATATATATGCATAATTTATCTTTATATATTTTTATATGTCTTTGTTTTAAATGTAGAATACTGCACTGCTACATCAAATCTAATAAATAAAATACTCATCTAATAAAGCAAAAACTGATTTTATAAACAAACTCTGTTTCTCCAAAATTTCTCAACATGGTGACACCCACCTGAACCCGGTCCCCTTAATCCATCACACACACTTCAGAGTTCTCCAAAAACCAAAACCCCAATATCACATCACAAGTACTGTTACCTTCTTCAATTCCTCCCTCTACAACTAACTTACAATGTCTTACTTCTCAACTTTATAATCCTACCTCAATCATTTTGCATATACATGCACATCACAACACCTCTCAGTACTGTTCACCCCCTATTTTGTCTAGAGGTTCATCAAAAAAACTCAACCTTGTCACAGTCAACCTATGTAGCATCCATACCAAAATCATTGAATTACATGCCTGGACATCTCGCTATGCTTCAGATATCTTTAGACATTACTGAAACCTGTCTCAAACCCAAATTAAAATACAGAACTACTGTATAACATTATTAGAACTGACAGTTCACAAAAGAAAGAAGTTGGAATATCTCTACTATATCCAAACCACTACAGTATCACGCCTTACTCAAACTCCATCCCAAAATTTACCACTGCAGGAATATCTGTCTCCTTCCTAAAATGAAACAAGACACAAAGCCAATGCATCACTGTACTCTATATTCCCCCAAGCAAAAATAAACCTACACTGGAACACAAACTATCTTGGACTTCCAATACCATCCCTAATGAACTATCCTACTTGGTGATGTAAACACAGACAGCAAAACCTGTTATGAAATTACCCCTCATCTACCGTTAACCTATTCAAGTTTACTCAGCTTATACAAACTCCAACAAAATACAATAAATCCAATAGCAACTGTACCATCCTTGACTGGATTATGGTCTCTGGCCCTGATAATTACACCTCCACTGGAATACTCAAAGATTCTCTAAGTGACCACCTTTCAGCATATACACACAGATCTAGTACTCCTCAGGCTAAAATACACGAATATAAAACAACCTGCAACCTCTCAAAATTCAGCAGTCATTCATTGACACATTAGAAGCAATAAACTAGCCTGCTTTAAAACTCTCCTTTTTCATGAAGCAGTCAAAACATTTAATACTTTATTTTTAAATATAGTGACTAGCCTAGCTCCACAACATAAAAAAATGGGTTAAAATCAACCACATCTCTTGGTTACCTAAACAAACCAAGAACCTGGTGATTAATAGAGACAATGCACGAAAATAATTAAAACAGCTAATTTCATTCACATTTTCAGGCAACTTCATAATCACAAAAAAACAGGTAAACAATGCTAAGAAGTAATTTTACATACACCTGCAAACCAACTATAAACACAACTCTAAAAAGTTGTGGTCCTCAATTAACACTTTTACATCCTGGCTCTAAAGAATTACCTATTCCAGCTCCAGACAGCACTGCCCTGCAAATTGTAACCTTTTCCAGTAGCTAGTTTGTTGAAAATATCTCTACCCTAATGAAAAACTCATCCTGTCCTCCTAGTCTTTCCCTTTTATCTTCTAATCCTTTTCACACTAATATATATCTCACATCTTCATCTACCACCATCCACTCTAAAACCAATCAGCACTAATATCTATTCCTTCAGTCTAAATCTAATAACTACCAACACCATAAAAAATGTTTACTTAGGTTAAGCCTTGCTCTTCCTCTGCTAACAGTCTCCCTCATGAAAGGTGATTTCACCAAACAGAAAAAAAATGAAAACTGTTCACTGAAACTACCTTTGGAGAACAATACAACCATTTTCTTTTTGGCAGAGAAGTAAGACCCCCCACAGCTCACAGGTAGGGGGATACCCCCAATCCCCCACTATGATGACAAACAACTTCTTGCCATTTATAAACCTAACAAATCTCCAGAACGTAGCCTTTTCTCTTACTCCATGGCCAAAAGATGGAACTCTATCACTGTGTCTATCAGATCCATCTCCAACCATCATGCCTTCAAACTTTCTCTAAAAGAACATTTATCTAAGTCCTGGCTCTGCTCTTGTTCTAACCCTGCACTATTCCTTATCTTTGTCTTTACCTCTGCCTTCTTCTTTCATTTATGCTTCATGAAAGCAGCTGCATTGCACACTACTTTATAATTGCTTATATTGTAAAACCAAACTTTTCATTTGTATGTCTCTTCACTGCTTTGTCTAATACAGCCATGTCATGCCTGCCTGCCTCTTAGTAAAAGTCTTTTGTTTAACTATCTATATTGTCTTTTCTGCCAATTTTACATAAAACATTCATGCAGCATACAGCATGCCTCTCATTTCTATGAGTATTTATTTTCAACATATTTTGGGTTTGCATTTTTAAATGTTCATGTATCACTGAATCTTTGTTTATTTGCTTATTTTGTAATTCTTTTGTAAAAAATGTGTAAGTGCAGTGTTTCAGTATCATTGTATTTTGTATATTTGCCTATTTTTAAAACTGTTTCATTTTCAAATATTGTACGTGAAGCTTCTCTCTCCAGACCTCCAATGAAAATAGGTACTTTTGGCCAAGTTAGACTTCCCCAATCAACAAATGTCAATAAATAAAATAATAAACAAAGTGTTAATGTATATTACTTAATGTTTATACATATAAATCACTGAACGTCTGTTTAAAAATGTTTGCTATATGTTGGAGCCTCCCCTCCCTTCAAAAGTTTTTTTTTTGAGTAAATTCAGTCAGACAAATCTGATAAAAGTAAAGTAAAATACAAATAAAAATAAAAATTTGCACTCGACTATATGCCTAAAGGTATTGGGAGGTGATAGAGAAGAAACCCTTGACTACAAGGGTCTATATTAGGAGAACGAAAACCACATTGTGCAAACAGCTTTTGAGTGACACGGATTGAGCGAATATCTCAAATATCGAAAGAATGAACAGAGATCACTGTAGGAAATTCTTCCCTTTACTTCAATGGAGTGCGATCTTGGAGTTGGTATATTTAAGTAGCGGGGGTGTGGGGGGGCACAGGGGAGCTTGCCCCCCTGCATAAAACAGTTAGTGACAGTTTTTGTTTGTTAGTTTTGCCATTTTTGAGTTTCGATATTTCAGACATTCGCTCTTTCCGTGTAGCTCAACAGGTATTCGCGCAATGCAGTTTTCATTCTTGTAATATAGACCCAATTACAAGGAGTATGAGTGGCAAATGTGCAGCATGCATACAGATCCCTGGATTTAAATGTAAGAATGGATTGTAAGAACTTTTTCAACTATAGAAATCTTTAATACCAGTCTCTGGTAAAGAAGGAATGGGGCTTACTAGGTTGTTTTTTTAACTACCTTTTTCAGCATGGTTTTTTAATTCCAAGATGATTTCAAAGATTTTTTTATCCCGTGACAGCTTTCATAATCATGTGACCATGTCCTTTACTACAGAATACTGTTGCAAGTTGGTTTTAACTAGTCAGAAGAAGTCATGATGTATACACTTACTACTGATGAGTGTTTCTGTTCTTGCATCAATGTCTGTATTACTTTGATGTTGGATAGTCTGCTTTTAGTTTTCTTTCTTTTCTTTTTCTTTCTTTTTTTCTGTTTTACAGTGTGGGCCATTTTGTAAAGGAAGATTATCTACATGGTTAGATATTCTGTTTCAAAAAAGAACATTTGTTGGATGCACTGAATATATAAAAAGTTCCAAGAGTAAGAAAACCATAATATTTTACACACACACAAACACACACACTATAGAACTTGGGCTGGAGTGCAAAACAATTAACTCATGAAGCAGAATACTATCCGTAGCATTTCTACACCTCCAAATTATGTAAGAAGGGCTGCTGGATTCCTTACGCTGCAAAGGCAAATAAGCAAAACTGACACTCTATATTAAGTTCTGAAATGTGAATCAAGCTTGCAGTGTCACAGAACTCAAATGTCATAAAAGAGCTGAATGCCAGTACAATATATCTCTAAGTAATGGCATGTCCCTTTCAAATGAATGGACTTTACTAACATAGGTAGCATTCTACCTGTACCTCAGTATCAGTAGCATATGAGGTGTGAAGGCCAGAAACCTTCAACAAAGTGAGGTACTAACATAAAGGTGAAGCTGAACTACAGCATATGTGGAGGACGGAGTAACTGATCAAGGACTGCTCAGTGTAGTGTACCATTGGAGACATTTCCTTTATACACAGGGAACAGGGTCACACTTTAAATTTTTCAAATGTTCAAACCACATTTTCTTAGGGCAGCACCACATTATACCACCCTTCCCCATCCCATAATTTTGGACTTTACAATACATGCAGGTCAGAGTTTTTACTTATGTTGCATTCATGCATGGAAACATCTGAGACATAGATGGTGATGTGGTATCAGTTAGATACAGGGACTGTCACCTCTACCTGTATATCAAAACTGGTAACAAAGGCAGAATAAATACCTGGAGTACAAGGTCTCAAATGGAGGTGGAGCTGTGGGGACATTCAGTTTCAGGTGAACTCCAATGTAATTGGTAAGGATCATCACTTGACAAATGACATCAAGAACTGGTAATGTGGCTCATTAACTGAGAATATCAAGTAATATCACTACCTCCTCTTCCTATTTTTTTGAGGGGGTAAGTTTGTAATGGTCTATCATAGCAGGGACAGATTTGAAACTTAATACTGGGGTAGGACTGTAGGATGTCAGAAACTCTACACAATGCCACCCTCATCTTTTCAGAATCATGGGGTCTGCTTTTTAGGTGACATTACTATGTAGAAATTTTAGAGATGCTTAAACAAAAATGCATTATGCTGAAGTCAAAATACTACCAACGTATTGGCACTGTACTCATACACCATTCAAGTACTTTTGTTAATAATGTGATAGGCAAAAATGCATACTTACTCTTAATTAAAAGGGGGATATATTTCAAAACAATTTATATTCTGGGCATTGCATTATCCAAAGCTTGTGTTATTGCCCCAAACATAGGCAACTATAAAATTAGTCTTATGCACTTTCTCTGTATTACTGTAAGGGAATGATGGAGCAGACAAGATATCTGGTAGATTACAAGTCATATCCCTGATTCTAAAAGAATCAGCATAACTGTAGCACTTTACACAGGTGTGTCACTTGGAAGAGCATGCATGTGCATGCAGGTGCATTCATCTGGTATCCCACCATGCCACTGTTGCAACTAAGCCCTTACATTTATAAATGGTGCTAGAAATAGACATCTGAACTATACAAATAATTCTACACTCTAGTATGTGATTGGATATAACTCATATTATGAATAGCGGTTCCTAAAAGGTGGATGCTGCTGTTAAAACTGATCCAGAGTGATTTATATGTGCATGTATTCTTGACTAAAGACAAATGAAGACTGTTGTGATTTTGCTTATATTGCATAAGCTTGTTGCTACTTCTCAGCTGTGATTTCTGTTATCATGTATAGTCTCTCCTCCAGTACTCTGTCAGTTCCACACACTTTGGTATTTGCCTACAATTGTTTCTGTTTCTGTGAGGGTGGCTGCGGTGGTGCAGTGGTTAGCGTTGCTGCCTCACAGCAAGAGGTTCTCTGGTTCGATCCTCGGCTGGGGTGCCTTCTGTGCGAAGTCTGCATGTTCTCCATGTGGTCGTGTGGGTTTCCTCTGGGTGCTCCAGTTTCCTCCGAAAGACATGTTGTAGGTGGATTAGATACTCTAAATCACCCCTAGACATGTGCCTTCCGTGAAAGGTTGGGTGCGGGCTGGCAACTTGACACAGTAAAAACTTCACTGTCAATCATGAGTGGACAGGTGATCTGCTGTGGTGATCCCTAACTGGGAAAAGCCAGAAGAAGTTTCTGTAATGCGGTACACAGGCTACCACATTCCTACAAATCTATCTTACAGAGCCATACACATAGTTGTTGTGAATTTGTCTTGGCTGGTAATAAATGTATGTGAGAAGGAACTAGGATACATTATGTGTTTCCATAATACTGAATGCTATGGAACCACATTATAAAAGATGCTCATGGTGTAAATACGTCAAGCTGTTGTTATGCAACTTGATATCTCTCCACAGCCCAGCATACTTGTTGTAAGCTAGAAAAAAGTCTTCTTAAAAAATAGGTTCTGTAACACCATTACAAGTATTCTGAAACAGCATATCTAGTTCAGAGCACACTCTTCACAACTTTATAATAAAAAATGTTTCAAGTCAACAGCTGAATTTTCAGTCAGTGAATAGCAATTTTTTGTGTTATGCTGTTACATGCAGACAGCAATAATCAGAAACAAATTGAGAGAATAATTGTTAATAAAGTAAGACAATTATTAATACTAGAAAACATATTTTTCACAAGATCCACAGTATACTTGTATTTAATAGCTACATACAACTGGAAAGCTTCCCAAAGGGACACATTCTGAATTCTTTCTATCTTCTGAATGGTGCTGAAATTCATTGTCTTGCGGAATAATGTACTTATTTCATTGTATTCTTTTGAGGATGCAGACAATTGAACAAGCTGAAAAATAAATAAAAAAAAATTAGGAAAGACTCAAAGCTACTTCATATTGTCAGACATGCCCTTGGTAAATGTGCTATAACTTTTATAAAGGTTCACAAGTGTGTACTAGGCTAATGACTATTGGGACCTCTTTATGCTTAGCCATGCATTCCACATCTCTGACAAGTTCTGGTACCATTGGTAAGTGTAAGCAGAGGCTTGGAAAATGAAATATTTACAAATAGGGACCTAGGAGATGAAGAACTTACAGGCTGTCTGTTGTACGTGAGAGACATAGGTGCCAGGGATGCATTTCCTGTTCCCCATACAACTGTCAAAGTTACACTACAATTGAGTTAGGGAGGAACTCTGCTTCACATGGATGGCAAGCCTGTTCTAGAGAAGGGGTATTCTCTAGGATAACAACCTGTCACTCCAGCAGGTCCTATTTATAACCCAGGCAATGTTTAAGTCTTTAGAGTGGGTAATTCTGGTATTGTTTGTTTTGCAGATATGCAGGATGTTCATCGGGGTGCTGTCTGACAATGCCTTACATGCCAGACATAGATCTCCCCTCAACAGCCTGTAGGGGATAGAATACAAGGATAGGGCTTTGAGGCAGTCTACATAAGACACATTTATTATACACTGTATCCTTTTAGTGAGAAACCTATTCCAATTGCTGAATGTATCTGGGTAGGTACATACCAAAGAGGGTAATGCACTGAATGATAGGTCTGATGAATGCCGAATATAGTGGGACAAAAACTTCCTTGGACCTAGTTGTCATATCTTTGTCCATAAGTTACATAACACAGAATGATTTCCTCACTACCCTAAACAATGAAGGCCAAAGGCGAGATTACTGTCTATGTGTGCCCTCAAGTTCCTGACTACTGGTTTGAATCTTAGTGGTGTGCTCTCAGTATGCTAGTTACCAGGGGTGGATGACTTCCTGAAGGACACTATTATGCATTTCTTGGCATTCAGGTTTTGTCCACGGCTCTGATACCAGTTGTCTGTATCAACCGGTCCTAGAGAACATCAGTATCAGTGGGGAAGTCTAAGACTGATGCTAATTTGCAGTCATCTGCAAATTTGGTCAGTCAGATGTCCTTGACATTTATCTAAACTTCAGAAAATTAGATATTAAAAAAGGAATGGCCCCAGGACCAATCCTTGAAGGACTCTGCTGGTCACCGGCCTCTTTATAGAGGTGGACTCCCCAATTCTAACTTCCTGTATCCTGTGAGCCAGCTGCCTATTCACCGGGTGACATTATGATTTATGCCTAACTTCTTCAGTTGGTTAATAATTCCCAATTCTGGTACTGCGCCAAATACATTGGTCAGGTCAAAGTAGGCAGTTGGAATCATTTTGCCCCTCTTGAGGAGGTCCACCAGGCTGAGTAAGCATGATCTGCCTTAAATGTTTCTCCGAGTAGAAGTGAACACAGCACATTTGTTGATGAAGACATACTTACCTGACATTAGAGTCGCCCCCACCAAACACACACACAATTCACCACTGTTGGATTCAAACAACCTGCCGATCTAGTTACAAAATCTAGAGAACACAGTATCAACAGTAAGCACCACAGGACAAGTCTATGTTTACTTCTGTTTGCAAAGCAATACTTCCTAGTGAGTGCTGTCATGAGTCTATCTTCTGTAAATCAATGGATGCAAATACATGAGGCATTTCTCTCATATATGACTGTTGCAAAGTGCAACACATTTTTGTAGTTATGGAAATGAGATGTTGTAACACAGACTTGGGAAACTAGCATTTTCATATAAATCAGGGAACTTTCATTACTTTCTTCAAAATTCTGCATGATTGCAGGACCATCAAAATTTCTAATGTGTGCTTACATGACTGACAAAGTTAAGGTCACTTTAAAAAATCAGGAACACTTTCAACACAACAAAAATATAAATTTGTTTGATGTGACTTCTGATACAGTTAAGCCATTGAAATGGTTAAATGGTTGTAAAGAAGAAAAACATCTTATCTTATTGTAATGTTTGTGGAGCTTTTATCCCTGGGCCTTCACTGAAAAAGGGCTATTCCAGCTCAGTCGGACAATCCCAGTCAACAAATGTAAAATAAATAAATAAATAAAAACATGAATGTTAGCTGCACATGCAACAAAATCCAGGATATTCATTCATGCATATCTAGCTACTTACTCCCCTGACATACTAGTCACCACTGAAACCTGGTTAAAGAAAGCTGTATTAGATAACAAAGTCATCCCTGTGGATATAATACATTCTAGATCGACAGAAAAAATGAATGTGCTATAGTGTTCTTATCAAAAAAAAAAATCTGGTTCATAAATAACCACACTCCCCTTATAGATCCCAAAATGTAACAATGCTGCACTCATATCACTCCTCAAAAGCGACAACCGAAATGTTCTCTGTACCTCAGTTATATATATTCCACTTGGTAACAATATTTCAAGATCAGGAGATACTCTGTCTATTAAATATCTCACCATATTCAACAAGAAACTGTTATACTAAGTGACCTCAACATAGACTAGTAGGTGATCATCACTGACACGCCGTCAGAATCAATATACACAGTTAATCACTTCCACCACAATAAAAATCAATAAAACTCTGAAAGGCGCTCAACTTTAGATTAGATCCTTACCAACAAGACAAATACAATTCAAACATTTGAATGCTTGCCAGACAGAATAAATTGCCACCTTTCCACCTATGCAGTCAAAAACTACATATCCAATCTAAAAATATAACCAAATAGATAATACAACATTTAAAGCAGACACTTTTATCAATACTCTGATGCAATATGAATGGGACCTATTAAAAGACACGCTATCTGATGCCACCATCTTACACTTTAATGAAACATTTATAAATATACCCAACAGCCTAGCACCTGAAGAGAGAAAAAGAGTCAGATCAAACCCTGCACCATGGTTATCTAAAAAAGAAACTAAAAACATCCTGCTTCAAAGACAGAAAGGCTGGCATAAAATAGAACAAAAATGTTTTAAAACTTGACTCAGTACCATTTTAAACTCAGTTTCTAATGTATACATGCACTAGTATCTCTGGTTAATTACAGTTCACTTCTCAACAACAAGGATAAAATACATCCAAGCTTCTGGAGCCCAATAGGCCACAAGAATATTCTTAAACCTATGAACCTATGTACAAATCTGAAGTTGTCCTTTTGGTTCTAGCCAAGGTAAATAAAAATACATAAACAGATATCAAGTATCTTCCAGTCTGAGCTCCTATGTATAGTATAGGTTGGAGAGGTGATAGACTCCAAAACAAAAGGTTAAGATCACAACATTTTTAGCAATGGGTACTAATGCTGCTAAAGAAAATTATAAATTATGGTACAGCTTTAAAGGTGCCTGAACAGTCTGTTATACTTTGCAAAGTTATGCCACTTACAATGCTAGGGGGTACAAGTCTCATAAGAATGTTGCCGATTCCCAAATAAATGTTAGGAATCTATAGCAAATTTTTATCTTTATCTTCCAAAACTGCCACTCCCTAAAATAAAAAAGCCAAAACTGCACTGGATTACATGCATATAGACTGCATTTTTTAAGTTAAACCTTCCTACTTGTAAAAGTACAAATCATAGTTAATTTTATTGTTGGAGGCATGAGTCTATAAACTCTGAAACAGTTACTGCATCACTCATAATACAGATGTTACATTTCTTGGTACACATTAAGGTGCTAAGAATAAATTACTATTTATGGAATTCAAGAATCCAGACTATGACCACTTTAAAAGGAGGTTGTCAGTTTTTGATTTGCATTGAAACAAGACCATTACTAAATATTAGAAGTCAATTAGTGAGCAATAGACCATTACTAAATATTATAAGTCAATTAGTGAGCAATAGTAAATACATTAATGACAGATATGTAAAACAATCAAAATTAAATGCTAGAAAATGGACATAAAATAACCCAAGCAAAATAACATCAAAGCCCCTTAATTAAAAAATTGCAATACAAAAAAAATATATTAAAAACAATATTTTGGAGGAGTAGGGCAGAATTCTCATTAGCTTCAATGCAAGCAGCCATCCCACCTGCACTGTATCACTTACTATCATCAATTCTTAAGGTGTCTGCACCTTGGGGAAAGGGCTACTTCTCCAAGCTCAGTGACCACCACCTTATTCTATGAACAAACCTGCACAACAGTATAAGGCCATGCACATAAAAATACTGTGCAAAGAAAGTTCTAATTTTAAGAAAAAGTTTTACACTTGCCAAAAAAGAAATTAAACTCCCAGAACTGTATGTTAAGTATACCATAGAATATAAAGCAGGCGACTCCACTGTGTTTTCATAAATTAGTGGGTATAATAACAGATAACAGTACTTTGATCTAATCTTTCTAGCCATATAAAATATTTTCTCAATCAAAAAGGATGCTATCTCCCAATAAAAATGAAAAGGTTTTTACAATCTTTAGAACAGAAAATTGTTGAAGTCCATGCATAATAAAAGTCTTTTGTAAGCTCATTCTTTTCACAATGGGGTTTCCTGCAGCACAAATTAAATATCTAAGTGGTCTTAGCTTTAAAAGTCTTACAATCCTTTGGTGCTGAATAAAAACCCATAGTGAAACAGAACAATCACCAGGACTCTGCACTGGTTAGCCAGTCCTTACTGGTCTCCTCATGAGCCGATACTCTTTCTGCTAATTAATTTGTCCAGATTCCTCTGAAACCTCTGAAACCTTGTTCTTCTCTCTACTCTTGAACTCTTACTGATTTCAGCATGAAACCTGGCATGGTTACACTTGAGAGCTACCTTGCATGGTAGTAAAATACACTAGAACGCAGCACAAGCACAAGCAGTTGATGGTGTAATAGTCTTCTTTAATTCATTCAATGAATTAAAGAAGACTATTACACCATCAACTGTTTATTGTTGTGCCAATATTTGTAACTTTATTCTCACCCTATAGCTACGTTGCAAGGGCCAGGTATTTCTCCCTTAAAGGGAAACAGTCATGGTAGCATGCATATGGCTAGCAATACTTGTCTCAGAGCATTACAAAGACAATCATAGTGATGTAATTATTTCTCTGAGGAAGCCACAATTTCATGTTCCAACACACCACAACAGTAGATTTTTGAGCATCCTCCATACAAGGGACTAACATGGGCTTTCTACAGACATAGGTAGGCATACATGTTTTCAGATTTATGAGGCAATTATACATAAAACACTGCATAATGGTGGACATTGTACCTACCACTATGCAGAAAATTAATGTTATACAGGTGATAGTGGTTCATCAGTTGCTACTACACAACAGGCTAGTTAAACCATTGGAAGCCTAGCCACTGCAGTCTCACTACAATACCTTACTAATTTCTCCTTCTGTTCATAAGGAATGTCCAAGGAGCCATGGTTTATAACAGCAATCATAAATCCCTCAATAGCTATACAGGAAGTTAAAAACAGAGTGCACAATGCAGCCTGGAAAGTTACTGCCAGACTGATGCACTGAAGTGTGTCCTCTGAACACATCCTGGAGAAGGCATCACATACGGTTACTGTGTGTGTCATGCTGCACAGCATGCTTGCATTAGGAATGGATGCCTGCTGACTAGTAGTGTAGGGGATCCACCTTAACTGCAACAACCACAGGCCCCAGCAGAAGACCAGGAGGATACAAGTGAGGATCTACTATGGCATACAAGGTAAAGTCTGATTCAGTATAAACCAGCACTTGACAGCCATCAATGTCTGGTTTAAAACTATGTAAGAGTAACCAAAAACTGGAAACCTGTAGCCTTGAAAACCAGCACCAGTGCATATTTTATTTTATTTCAGTGCTGGTTTTCAAGGGTACAGGTTTCCAGTTTTTGGTTACTTTTACAGTGTTTGTTTTTTTCTTCATTTTTTTTTTGGTTTAAAACTATGTCTTATGACATTTCTTTTGTACAGTAGTATACAGATCAAGATATCTTGGCCGTCCCAGAAAGTAGCACTGACCATACCATCACAGGGCATGTGATTTTATGTGGAAAGTGGCAGTATTCATCTAAACATTTTTTGTATCTTAACTATCAGTCCTTCCCATTGCACAATGGCCCTAGTTATCTGGTGGTGGGAAATGAAGCCTCTAGATGCACACAGGGGGATCTTGTGCAGGGAACCATCATCATCTGCACAGTCATTGGAGGTGATTAAGTAAGTATTTTGTGTTTATGTCACCTAACTCCACCCACGCCACTGTGAGGGTTGCCTATGCTCCCATGACATCCACACATGCTTGTTCCTTCTCATATGAAGACAGGAGCTGCCATCATTTGCTTGAACAGCCACAGAGCTCATCCCTTCCATCTGGTTGCTGCTTCTGGTGCAACAAGCAGCTTCCACTGCAAGCCACCAGAGCAGTAGAAAGAGCCAGCAGAGAAATCTCCAACTCCCCCCCACCACCACCAACAGACACCACTCATCCTCTCCTGCCTTTCCATCAGTCACCCAAGCTGTTACTCAAATCTGGGTTACCTGTGTCATAGTAAGCGCTTTATCTACCATCCATACATACAGTTTTGAAAATACATGACATATACATAAAGTACATCACATACATAATATAACCATCAGTACAAATATTGATCATAATACATGAATAGGACTGTGTGCAGACATTTTGCACTGAGTATTAGCACACTGCATAGAACTAAGTAC
This sequence comes from Protopterus annectens, assembly GCF_019279795.1. Taxonomy (NCBI): domain Eukaryota; kingdom Metazoa; phylum Chordata; order Ceratodontiformes; family Protopteridae; genus Protopterus; species Protopterus annectens. The sequence continues at coordinate 718,683,117 of NC_056745.1, forward strand.
CTTAGATGCACAGATATGGGTATTCTTCTACACAAACAATGGATATGGCATACTATACCTGTTCTGATAGTACCTGACCACAAACAGCAGTATGCTGCAAAAATGTACCGTTGCACAGAGATATAGTAGCAATATGTACATGCAGTGGCGGCTGGTGACTTCAAATCAAAGGGGGGCTGCAGGAGACAGCTGAACGGGTGGGGTCAATGGGAAGGGGTGTGACCAACTAGAAGGGGAGGAGCTATGCTCAAAACCACAAACACTAACTTTAATTAAATATGCTGCCTTGGGTGCCAAACCGTCATTATGAGAGTCCAATCATGACAAAATGAAGCATAAAAGAATAAAAATATTTCAATGCATTGGCTGCATGACAGCTTACCTAATATCTAGATGAAAAGAAAAAGGTTGTGAGGCATGAAAAAATAAACTAATTTTTAAATTCATTACTGGAATGCCAGTCAAAATCAAGTATAAGAAAAACAAGCAACACTCAACTCAAACCACTTCTCCTTGCACTGCAGTTCTAATTATAATTTATATTCAGCTTTATTAAAGTACCAAGTAACATGCTGAAAGTAGCAATCTCTGTGATGCCCCCACTTGTAAAAATGTTTCTTATCCAAAAAAGACCTGCTGCCTGACAACTGTCTACTTGTTTCATGGAGAAAACATGATCAAAGTAAAAAATGAAAAGCAAACAAGAAACAAGCTCAAGATACATTGCTTAAAGGATTACTGTACAAGTTATGGACCACACATGAATGGCATTCTGTTTAGTTTACGGGTAAAGACCTCAGAGATCACTGGAAGTCTCCAAAAAGTGTAAAGAGCTTCTTAAAATAATGTAATCCTGTCCTTTATTACAAATACTGTCATATGCATTTCAATACCCAAGGTTTATACATTATCTAGTTAAGTATTCTCTGCATGGAAACAACAGAAAGGCTTTCAATGTTGGCAATTCTTTAACAGTATGCTTATTAAAGCTTACTGATAATTTTCTTTGGAAAGAATTGTGTTGTTCTTCTTCCAAGTTTTCCAGGCATTGTCTCTGGATTTTAGTAGGGCTCTAGTGGACTTGGTAAGGCATGGAGCTGAGTGAAGCTTAGTCCTAATTGTTCTTAAGGGGGCTATTTGGTCTAGGATCTTAGTGAATGTAGTATAAAAATAAACAAGACATGTATGTAATTTACAGGATCAGAATAGTGATATAGGTTATGATCATTAGAAAAGCTGTTGGACAACAAGTAGAGTACAATAGATAAAACTGGAAGGTAGAATCAAGCATAAGATGACAAAGCATTTCTTTACAGAAAGGGTGCTAAATACCTGAAAATAGCTACTCAGAGTAGCGATAGATGTAAAGATCATATGCAGAATGGCATACCCAATGGAACTCTAAAATGACTGATGTACACAAAAGAATGTAGATCAACTGCTGCTAAATTGTGTGTGTGTGTGTGTGTGTGTGTGTGTGTGTGTGTGTGTGTGTGTGTGTGTGTGTGTGTGTGTGTGTGTGTGTGTGTGTGTGTGTGTGTGTGTGTGTGTGTGTGTGTGTGTGTGTGTGTGTGTGTGTGTGTGTGTGTGTGTGTGTGTGTCTCTCTCTCTCACACTCTGTAGCTCTCTCTCTGTAGGATGCATGAATGAGACTGTATGAAGAAGTGTGTGTGTGTGTGTGTGTGTGTGTGTGTGTGTGTGTGTGTGTGTGTGTGTGTGTGTGTGTGTGTGTGCTTATGTTTCTGTCTGCATGTGTGCGTGTATGGGTGCTTGCATGCATGAAAATGGAACTGTGTGTATGTGTGTAAGAGAGATCAATCTAGTAGTGGATGCAAGTCATTTACAATTAAGAGGTATGCATACCTCTCAAACTCTTAGCCCAAGAAATCCAGACAAAGCCTAAAATAGGGGCAAAAACTCAAAAATAGGGACAGATTTTAAATATTGCTTTTGTAAAGCTAGAAAGTTGCTATAATAACAGGAATTACATTAGCATGCGTTTTTTGAAGCATATGAAATTCTGACACTTAAATATAACTCATTATTTAGTAGTTTCAACCCTCAATGATTTGCCATCAAACCACAAACTTTATGAGGAACAGACAAAAAAATGAGGCAAAAAATCTGGTCATTCTGCAAAAATCTGAACAATTGGCAGGTATAAAGGCATGAAACTTCCAATGGCTGGCACTATTAACTGAGAGTAATCATGTGTGTTTTTAAAGGTACTTCTGAGTGCATGTGTGTGTATGTGTGTGTGTGTGTGTGTGTGTGTGTGTGTGTGTGTGTGTGTGTGTGTGTGTGTGTGCGCACGCGCACTTGTACATGCGCATGTATTGAGAGAGAAATAGAGTGCCTCAACATTAAAGACTTACCAAACATATATTCTGAATGTAAAATACTTCCTCTAATAACAGTTAAACATACTACAGCAAATTTGAAACAGGCAGAGGAACTATTTTACAGCATAAATGTTAAAAAATATATATATAGTAATTAAAAAAAAATACAAAACAATTTAATAGCTATCCCATTCTGTAAGCATAATAATGGCAGATAATATAATGCGCATGTTATTGTGTAAATAATGCCCTTCCACTGATATAGAGGCCAAAACCACATCCCTGGGTAGGTGTGATTTACATAATAATACCATGCCAGGCATTATTGCTTGTGTGTCAACTCTTACTGAACAGCATTAGTGTCATTAGGAAAGATACACTTTGCAAACTGATTCATAGGTAAATACTTGGCAATTAGTCTGCAGACTACTACACACCCAACCAGTGACTAATGATTAGAACTGAAGACTATACCTTGTGTCTATGAAGTAGACAACTTAATCTCATGCCAACACCCAACCAGACACTGACCATAGTGAGAATCAAACCTTGCCCTTTGTGACTCTGAAGTAAACACCTTAACTATTATGCCAACCCTCAACATGGTCAATCACTATCAGACTATAACCTATTACACATTATTACAGATAGTATGGAATTTTGCTAGCAGCAGTAGCTGCATACACTTGTGTAATGAAGGAGAATTAACACATATCTAGTTAGTTAGTTAGTTAGTTAGTTAGTTAGTTAGTTAGTTAGTTAGTTAGTCCTTTGTCACCAAGGTAGTCACACTTGGCTAGTAGCATCTTTTCAGGAATACTATAGATGGTTTGTGGATAAGTGCCATGCGATCTTTTACATCCATCTGAGCCATCACCAGCGCAGGCGGGGGGCGTCTAAAGGACAGGGCACACAGGAGTTCAGTAACCCCTAAAGATGCATTGCCATGGCAGTAATTTGAAAATTAAGCCAGCTACCTGGAATAGTAATACAATCCAGTCTGATGAAAACCAAGACATTTGTTGCTCAGAGCTACATAGTGAAGCGATGCTCATGATGATCAACCCCATGAAACGTCAGTTAATTTGGCTGTTGTCGATTTTGTTGCATTCATACATTATAATGGAGTCCACTCTTGCATTTGGCAGTGTACATGTTTCAGTCAGATATTTATGCTGACCTTCCTATGTCATCATAAATTACTCAATAAAATAGAGTAGCAAGTTGTTAAATTTCACAGTGCACATTTCCAAGTCTTTGCACTTTCTATGGCTGCATAATTTTCTGGCTGAACTGTTCATCTGCAGCATGCTTCACTAGCAATGACTGCAACGGTAAAGTGGCTGGTGCACAACTGACAATATTTTGTTTCATTCTATTTATTTTTACCAATTATATACTTGCACGCACAATGGCAATATGCCAGGAGTATAGCAACTGCAAACGTTAGTACTGTTAACCCTGATTTCACCTTCTATCTTTGATATTTAATAAAAGCTTCCATCCTTGACATTTAATAAAAGTCTGTCAATTAACACATATGGCTAAGGCTGTTTACAATCTACTTCCTGTAATATATGGTTTGATTCTGTCATTGTTCATCTGTGTACTGTATGACACTGAGTGAGTTAATTAACCAGATAATGCTTTGAGCCAGTTAAGAATTTAGGCTAGACTCTTTCATGTTCTCCCGGACTGCATGCTAGCCCCAGAAAACATGTCTGTTGCTATGATATTTTGACTCACTAAATGCTTGGGATGTCTTAACATTTTATGTTTAGAGTTTTTTTTTTTTTTTGTTGATTTCTGTCTTGACCTAAATTTTCATAATACATTTCTGTTTAAGATGCAAAATGCCTTCAGGAATGCTACAAGTTTTAATTGAATATATGACTGTAGTTAAGTTTTAGAAACATGGACCACTGATGCCAGTTCTTGCATGTTACTGTGTTGTACTGCTTTTAGGTTCAGAGGTTCATAGCTAGGTACTAGGCTATCTGCCTGAAGGCGTTTATAAGCCTAGCCAGAAAGTGTTGGTTTTTGCCGCCCCTTAGATTAATTCCCTGTGCCTCTGTCCAGCAGAGCCACTGAAGTGATCCCTAGAGTAAACTTTCTGTTTCTCATCCACCCGTCAAGGTTTCTTTTGAAGAGTGTTAGTGAGGAACTCTGCCTAATGTAGATTGGAATCTTGTTCTAAAGCATGGGAAGTCTCTGGGACAGGAATCTATCCCTCCAGCATGTCCTATTTATTGTGGTGAGGTTTAGATCCTTAGAGCATGTGGATAAGGTTTACTTTAGATGGAGCATGTCCATCAATTCTGGGTTGGACATGGCTTTGTGCCCACTGAGTGGCGCAGAGCTACAGTTATCCCAATCCACAAGGGGAGATCCACCTTGGATCCCGGAAACTACCGTCCCATCAGTCTGACAAGCCTTAGCTGCAAGGCCATGGAGCGTATTATCATGGAACTTATAAACAAAGACATTGGCAACCTTTAAACACTGGACCCCACCCAGTTTGGGTTTGTGAAGGGCCGATCTTGTCTCCTGAACCTGATTGACTTCTTTGAATCAGTCTCCAGAGCCATGGACAAGGGTAAGGTGGTCCACACAGCCTATCTAGACCTTGCCAAGGCCTTTGACACCATCCCCCACTCTGGAATCATAGATAAACTTACTAAGTTGGGTATTAATCCCTATGTCACCCAATGGGTTTCTAAATGGCTTACTGATAGAACCCACACTGTAAAAGTAGCCAACTCCAAATCCAGCTCCAGACAAGTGACAAGTGGAGTACCTCAGGGTTCAGTCCTGGGGCCGCTCTTGTTTGGCATCTACTTCTCTGAAGTACAGGTCAACACCAAGGGACTCTGGCTAACAAAGTTTGCAGATGACTGCAAACTGGGAGCCTTTATTGAATCCCCAAATGATGTGGATAATCTACAAAAGGGCCTTACAGAAACAAATGCTTGGTGCCAGAGCCATGGACTCAAGCTCAATGCCAAGAAATGTATTGTTATCCCCTTTGGGAAAAAACATGTATCCATGAATTACCATATAGGTGGCAGTACACTAAACACAGAAAGTGTGATAAGAGACTTAGGGACACAGGTGGACAGTGGTCTCACCTTTGATAACCACATCGCCACAACAGTCAGGAAATCCTTCTATGTGGCACACCTCATCACGAAGGGCTTTTCATCCAGAAAAAAGGAGATCATTGTCCCACTGTACTCATCCCTCATTAGACCCATTATAGAATACAACGCCCCATTTGGTATGTACCTCTCAAGACATCTGCAACAACTGGAAAGGCCTCAGAAATACCTCACTAAAAGAATCACAGGCCTAAAGCAAATGCCCTACGCTGACCGCCTTAAAAAACTCCAGTTATACTCTGTCGCATATCGTCTTCTCAGAGGCAATCTCTGCTTAACATACAAGGCCATGTCAAACCCAGAGCTGTTGGACATGCTACACTTAAAGAAATCCCAATCCCTCAGAGCTACACGCTCCAGGGATCTAAACCTTGTCATCACAATAAACAAAACATGCTGGAGGGATAGGTTCCTGACCCAGTGACTCCAGACTCTGGAATAGATTGCCCATATATGTCAAGCAGAGTGCCTCTTTGGACCTCTTCAAGAGGAACCTTGACGATTGGATGGGAGAAAGGAAATTCACCCCAGGGATCCCGTCAGTTGCCCTGCTAGACAGGGGTCCAGGAAAGTAAATAATGTGGGAAGAAATAGCCAGGTAATTGTTATGGCTAGGCTTGTATAGGCCCTAGGGCTGATAGCCTAGTACCAACCTATGAACCTATGAACCTATGAACCTATAAACCTATGAACCTTGTATGTCAGGCAGTGATCACCTCTGAGTAGGCGGTATGCAACCGAGTACAGCTGGAGTTTCTTCAGTTGAGCTGCATAGGGCATCTGTTTGAAGCCAGTAATCCTCTTGGTAAGGTACTTCTGTGGTCTTTGCAACTGTTGCAGGTGTCTTGTAAGGTACATCCCAAATGGGGAGTTGTACTCTATGATGGTTATTTTGTACTTTTATGGTTATTTCCAGGTTCCACAGATATACGTCTGATGGAGAGCCTTATGTGACAGCAAGCCTGCATAAAAACATGTTATTGTTGTTGTCTTTCGGCTTTTCCCGGTTAGGGGTCGCCACAGCAGAACTCCAGTTCGCTAATAATTGGCAATAGATTTTCACGGTGCCGAGTTGCCAGCTCAACGCCCAACCTTCAACGAAGGCACACCCATTCACACATGTCTTTCGGAATGCCACTCCACCTGTGGGAAGGACATGCAGACTCCACACAGAAGGCACTCCCCGCACACTTGCTGAGAATCCAACGGGAGAACCTCTTGCTGTGAGGCAACAGCGCTACTGCTGTACCACAGCGGAATTAAGACTGCATAAAAACATATTCAGTTAAAATATTAGTTGCACATGATGCTGTTTACTCCATTTCTGCTGTAAAACCATTCAGATCCATTGCTATTTTGAGTATCAGACAAGTGCTGTCCCAGTTTTACATTGTAATCATGTGTTATCACAGTACAAAATCTCTGCTATTATGTGAGCTTTACTCGGGTATGATGCACTCATTGCATCTAATGACAAAAACGGGGATACTGGTAATGTTGCTGGTGCTCTGCCTTTATTGGGTGTGTCACCTTGACTTCCCTCCTCCTAAATCAGTTATCCTGATTAAAGGTCACACTGTGTACTTGAAGGCACAGTTATAGGGTAATAAACAGTGCTGATAATAGCATCTCTGGCAGCTGTATCATCTGTATGCCACTTGAGCCAATATCAGTGCAGGCAATGCCTTATAGATTATTCATTCTACCCTTCTACCCTTCCAGAATGTGGTTACTTTTCACTGTCCAGCAGCATGTTCAGCTTCTTACTTGTAGCCCTGTCAAAAATTCATATGCCTTTCAGGTTATGCCTCCATGCAATGATACATCCATCCATTCACGCATTCTACCATCCAACCATCCATCCAACCAGTGAACAGTTCAGTTTCCTCAATTCTAAATTTGCTATTGAAGCTTAAAACAATTGAGTGTTAAGTCATGCGTTGCTTTATTACCTGTATATTCTGAGCAGAAATAGGCAAATGTTTACAAATAGAATCTAGTGTTCCTATTGTAGGAATGCATCTTTGTATGTGACAGTGAGCAAATATCATCTTTTAATGTGTGAGCTCAAATGTTTATTAAATGCTTATTATGAAGCACAACATTTTATGTTTGTATGTATGTATGTGTGTATATATATATATATATATATATATATATATATATATATATATATATGTATGTATGTATGTATTTATTTTATAACATTGATCCAACTGGACTATTTTCAGGCTCAGCCCAAGATAATACAAGTAGAAGTGCAGATGGAACAGTATAAAAAATGTTTAACAAAACGATTTTAGTCATTGATATCAATATTAAACACTGGTAAGTGTATTAAGCATTTGTACATACAAATCAACACTATTGGGATTCACAGTAGAAGAAAGAATAAGAACTTTTTGAAGATGTTTATGAGGATAATGCTGTCTTTAAAAATTGTACTTTATCAAAAGAAAGACGTACAAATGATTTTTTTCACCCAAGCCAGTAATACTAGGCTAGAGGCATGGCTAAATATATTACTACATGGTGATCCACATGTAGGTATTTGATTTCTACAACTAGGTTACTACTGGCCATCCAGGGCCTTAGATCCACAGACCTATTTCCTTGTTATAAAATACTTGCAGAGTAAGTTTTCACTTAAACATATGAAAATATGAGCAGTGAGTACTAACTGAAATGGCAAGAACAGGATGCTATTAATCATGCAAACTCAGACAACAAAAAGTCTATCAAAGAGTTAGAAAAGCTGAGTTTCAGAGCTGGCTGTAAACCTTTTTTGTAAGATCATTTTAATGCATGTGCGAAGTACTACCACATCTTAAATTATATAATAAGGAACAGAAAAAAAAATAGATGCAAAAGATGATCTCTTTAAATTTTCCTCTTTACAGCAGCCTAAATCCCAAAAACAGTGAACTTATTCCTCTATACTTTACACATCATATTGATTATTTATATTTACATATTGTACTGTGTTACACATACCACCAAGAAGAAAAGAAACTCTGTACTTCTTTTTCAGCTGCTGTGTCATGTCACGAAATTAGGCCTTCAAGCAAATAAAATAATCCACAACCGGTCAACCTGTTTACTCACTAAACTGGCTGCAACTGTTTGCTTCTCGCTCTTTTCCCAGCACATAAAGCCTGGGAAAGAGCAACAACCAATCAGCAGCCATTTAGCCCATCCACATCATGTACGTGCCTGTGGACGTGGCAGTCCGAACCCCTTCCAATTCTATGCGGTTCCAAACCGCATAGACTGCTGGGCATCACACTGATGCCTTAATTCGATATCCGGACTGCAGCGCTTGAGTGTATCTCTTAGAGAAAGAGAAAAAAAAACTTATTTTTTTAAAACCCGGAAATCGAAAGTGTGCATGCTCATACTCGCAGACGAGTCAGTTGGCGTAAAGCAGCCGGCTGATGAGAGAAAGACAGTAAAAATTAAATTATATAAGTTATAACTAAGAAGTACTTTTTTTTTTTCTTGCTGGGGGGCTGCAGTCCGGCAGTCCGATGGCAGGAGCCGCCCCTGTGTACATGTGAAGTATGCATGTCAGATGACTATCTTTAATAATTGGATTAGTTTCTGGTGTCATTCTAAGGGGTGCAATATTTGTCAGCATGGAAGGAGGTGGTCAATGGACCATGCTGCTTTGCCAAGGATGGTCTGCACCTCTGCCCTCTAAGCTTTCGAATATTAGGCAAAACATTGTCTTCCCCCACAGCGCCTTTTTTAGGCAATGCTAAACTGAAACTAGTTCCGACATAGCTAATGAAAACCAATAAAATATAAAGGTATTACTGCTCAATGACAGGAGTCTAAACAAAAAAAATCCACTCATCCAAGGTTTCTTCACCCTAGAGGATGCTGATGTTTGTACAGTCACTGAGACATGCTTTAAAGCCATGGAGACCACACCAACAGTGCAGGGTTATAATTCCTTCCACACATTTAGACCAGCTACTACACAGACAGGGACTAAAGGTGGAGATGTCTCGATTTACATAAAAAAAATACACCTCAAGGCTGGTCAAACAGGACAATGTGTTTGAAGTGCTCCATGTAAATATTCTTACTCAGGGTTTATTCTACTGCTATTGTATTAGATTTTTTTTAAACTTATATATAAATATTTTGTCTTTGTTGATTTTATTTTATGTAAATGTTTCTTGTCATTATTATTATTGCAATTAATTTGGAATGTCTGTAATTGTAATTGGAGCTTGCCTCCTTGGGTCTCCACTGAAAATGGGTCTTTGGCTCAGTTGGACCAACACGGTTAACAAATGACAAATAAATAAATAAATAAAATGTTCATCACCTTAGGCAAAATCCAATACCACTTCCTTGCAAGCTATAGATCCCCCCGATATGAACCAGAGACCCATACCATATATTTAAACTTATTGGAAACACTCACCGTCCAACCCAATACCACATTCATGGGTGACTTTAATTATCCCTCTATTAAATGGGAATCCTACACAACACCAAACATAAAGGCACAAAGTTTCCTGGAGTTTATAAACACAGACTCCCTGAACCAGATTGTCAATACACTGACCAGGAGTACAACTAGTCCTCACTAATATGGGAGAGTGTTGCACACCCCCTACTGTAATGTCTTCTCTGGTAAGGTGAGACCACAAAATGGTCTCCTTTGAAATAAAAATATAACCTGAACCCCCAGCTAAACCGGGAACATTCAAAAACTACTATAACTTCCTGCTATTAAGTAATAACCTGGAAAAATTTCAGGCCACCACAAACCTTGAGAACACTGCTGCCTATGCAGAAATATTCACAGAAAAGTACAGTTTTGTACCTACCATAAATGTAGATGTCCGAGAGGTATGCATCTGCAGTCCTAACATATGGGTTGTCCTGCCTCAGGCAGCTTCACCCAACGTCATAGCTGCTGTGAATTGGGTATAAAGGCATCATCAGTGTTTCTTGCCCCAGATGCCAGGTGCCCTCTAGGAAGGCTAAATTTGGATAAATGCAAAAGATTCCAAATAGTAGAGAGCAAACAATATAAGCATGTATATACATATATACAAATAAATACACCATAATAGATTCCCTCAGCTAGCTACAAGATGGGCAAATACCCTAGGGTACCACAGAGGGAAGGAGGGTGGGTAATCCTGACTGCAGATGCATACCTCTCGGACATCTACATTTATGGTAGGTACAAAACTGTACTATGTCCTTCAAGGATGCATCTGCAGTCCTAACATATGGTTAGAATACCATAGCCAAACTGGGGGAGGAGGCACTAAGATGATTATGGTGTAGTTAAGATCCCTTGCAAAACAGCAGTTGCAAAACCTGCTCGGGATCTGGAGTATAAAGGTAGATTATAATGCCTGGCAAATGTATGCACGGAGCTCCAAGTAGCAGCTTCTAAAATGTCTTTGGTAGCCACTCCTCATAGGAAAGCTGTAGTAGTGGCTGTAGCCCTTGTGGAGTGAGGTCTGATGTTTTCTGGAGTTGCCTTTCCATGAAAAGAGTAACAAAATCTAATGCAATTTCCTATCCATTTTGAGATTGTCTGTTTTGAAATTGCTTTTCCTTCCATTCCTGTTGCATATGCTACCAGAAGCTGGTCAGTTTTTCTGTTGGTCTTGGTTCTGTCCAGATAGTAGCGCAATTGCCTGTGCACATCCAAGGTATGTAGTAATCTTTCCTGTTCTGTGGGTTGGGGAAGAATGCTGGTAGGTGGATTGCTTGGTTCAATGATACCCTGGAGACCACTTTTGGCATAAAAGTAGGGTTGGTTCTCAAGGACACTCTATCCTGATGGAAGATAAGGAAGGGCTGTACTGCCATTAATGCCTGTAATTCAGAAACCCTTCTTGCTGAAGTGATTGCAAGCAGGAAAGCAGTTTTCCAAGATAAGAACTGTAATTCTGCTGATGCTGCTGGCTCGAAAGGGGGAAGTGTTAACTTTTCCAGCACAAAGTTAAGGTCCCATGTAGGCAAAGGTGGCTTCCTTGGAGGCTTTACATTCTTAATTCCTCTCAGAAACTGCCTGAGTAGAGGATGAGAGAAGACTGGAGGATCCATGTTGTATTCTGCTGAAATTGCTGATGCATGAATCTTAATGGAGGAGTAAGACAGGCCATTGTGGAAAAGTTCTGCTAAGTATTCCAGGATGTTAGCTATGTTTGCTAATGATATATTTTCTCCTTTTGCTGCACTCCAAATGAGGTATCTTTTCCATTTGTCTGAATAAGTCTTCCTTGTAGAGGGTCTGCGAGCCTCCAGGATAATGTCCTTAACCCTCTGAGATAAATCTGGGTTATTTTGTTTTATGTAATGTTCCAGGCAGCTAGCTGCAGTGTTTTCAAGTTTGGATGTAGGATCTTGTAGTTGTTCTGTGTTAGCAGTAAAGGAACTAGAGGTAGAGGCCATGCGTGTGTCCGAGACATACTCCTCAGTAGCGGGTACCAATGCTGCCTCGGCCAGTCTGGAGCTATCAGGATGATCCTTGGGTGATCTTCTTTGATCTTCAGTAGCACTTTGTGCATCAAAGGAAGAGGTGGGAATGCATACGCTGTCAGGTTTTCCCAACTGAAGGATAGGAGTCCACCTTCCAAGCAAGAGGGTGGTATGTCCTTGTGCAGAATTTCCTCAATTGGTGGTTGTGTACAGGTCTATTTCTGGTAGTCCCCATTTCTTTGTAATGGTTTTGAAGATGTCTGGATGCAGCATCCATTCGTGGGCATCCGTGGTAGTTCTGCTTAAGGTGTCTGCTAGTATATTTTCTTTTCCTGGCACAAATTTGGCCTGGAGTTGAATGTTGAGGTTCAGGGCCACATTCCACAGGTCCATTGCCATCCGGCATAGAGGATATGAGTGTGTTCCTCCCTGTTTGTTGATATACCACATGACTGTGGTGTTGTCCGTCCTTATCAGCAAATGACCCTGTTGAAGAAAAGGTCTGAATGTCTGTAGTGCCTGTTTCACTGCCAGCATCTCTTTTAGATTTATGTGAAGGTTCAGCTGGTCTTGTGTCCATAGGCCTTGTATACACTTGTCCACCATGTGTGCCCCAGCCTAGGTCTGTGGTGATAGTCTGGCTTGGGTGAGGTTTGTGGAAAGGCAGTCCTCTGTTCATCTGACAGGCCTGAGCCCACCACAGGAATTCTTGTTTCAGGCATGGGATTATTGGAATCTGGGCTTCTAGACTGTGCTTGTGTTGAGACCATACATTCCTTAGGTACCATTGCAACTTCCTCATATGCAGTCTGGCATGTGGTATCAATATTATGCAGGATGCCATGTAACCCAGGGCTTGCAGGACTTTCCTTGCTGTAAGCTGGTTCTGTGTTGTTAATGCCATGAAATAGAGTGGTAGTTGCTTTTGCTTTTCTGCTGTGAGAAATGCCATCCGATTTGATGTGTCCAGTTCTGCACCCAAGAATGTTATCCTTTGGGATGGTACCAGCCTTGACTTTTTCATGTTGACTGTGTATCCCAGGGCTTGCAGTAGTTGTATAACCTTTTCCAAATCTTTTGTTAATTTGGTCTTGTTGTCCGCTTGTATTAGGCAGTCGTCCAGGTATGGGTAAAGCTGAATTCCCTGAAGCCTGCAATGAGCAATTACTGATGCCAGGCATTTCGTGAATACTCTGGTAGATAGCAATGCTGAGAATTGATAATGCTCTGATCCTGCAAGAAATCTGAGGTATCTTCTGCAATCTGGTTGTATAGGGACATGCAGGTATGCCTCCTTGAGATCTAGAGTCACCAGCCAAGACTCCTTGCCCAGCATGGGAAGAAGTTGCTGTAGGGTCAGCATTTTGAATTTTGGAACAATGAGATATGTGTTCAGAGCGGACAGGTCGAGAATAGGCCTCCATTGGTTTTCTTTTCTTGGTACCAGGAAAAGTCTGCAGTAAAATCCTTGCCCTTGTTCCATGGGAGGTACCTTTTCTATAGCTCTCATCCTTAGTAGGTGGTTGATTTGTCCTAGAGCGTTTGTTTTTTGGTTTGGGGGTAGGTTTGGCATTCTTTTGGTAGAGTGTGGAAGTGAAACCTGTAGCCTTTGTCTATTGTCTGTAAAATCCATTTGTCTCCTGTAATGTAATGCCAGTTTACGGAAAATAAGGCTAGCTTTCCGCCTAAGGGTGCATCCAGTTGTTCCCTGTATCAGAGCCAAGTCATTGTGTCTGTCCTGTGGAAGTGGTCGTAGCTGGATCTGTGGCAGTACTTCTCTGGTTGTTAGGCTGCCACTGACGTCCCCTGTAGGCACCTCTGGATTGACCTCTGCCTCTTGGGCCTATTTCTGCCTCTCTGTGCTCTGGAGGTGTCTGGGAAGGACCAATTCTTCGAGGCCAATTTCTACTAAACCTTGGAGGCTGGACCTGTAAGAAATCCTTGACTGTTTGGACAGATTTTGCTTTTCTTCCACCTTCTTTAGCACTTGCTGTGCAGGGGAACCAAACAAACTTTGTTTCTCCATGGGAGCATCTAGGAGTTTTGACTTTACATGGTCTGGTAAGGATTGTTCTTTTAACCATGCATGCCTTCTAATCACTGTTCCAGTCATAGCTGATCTAAAGGAAGCCTCCAGTGCATCATAGCCGCATTTTAAGGAATGATTACTGACCTGCTGAGTGTTATGTACCAAATCCTGAAGGGACTTATGGTCTATAGGTTCAGGAGAGGACAGTTTTTTTATTTAGCTGGTCTAACAAAAATTCCTGATACTGAATCATGTGGAATTGACAGTTTAAGGCCCTAGCCAAAAGAGTAGCAGAAGTATAAACTTTTTTACCCCATCTCTCTAATGCTCTAGATTCTCTTTCAGAGGGTTTCTGGCAGAGGCAGCTGCTACAGCTTTGGGGCCCTGTGAAATGGTTTCAGGATCTGCAATAGGAGCCTTATACAAGTGAAAGTGTGTGTCCGGGACCCTGTAATATCTATCGGGCTTGTCAGGGGCAGTACAAGCATCATTATATGCATCATCAACCACTGTTAGTACTGGAGGAATGGCTAAAGGCCTATGCTGTGGTAAATGTAAGAAGGTCCGTAGCCTTTTCCTTGAATCTGAAAAATCCTGGCCCTGCTATTGAAAATGCTCTCATAGCATGTAAAGTTTCCCCAAAAGAAAATTCCTCAGGAGGAGAGGCAGAAGGAATGGAGTCTTCTGCATCAGAATCCTCATAAGGGGAATATGGGCCTTCTGGAGGTTCTGAGTTTTCTGAATCATCCGAGGAATAGTCTGTAGAAACTGGATCCGGGGGCTCTGCTCTAGGCCTCTTCTCTGGAGGGGGTTGAGAGGCCCTGTCTGGGTGAGGTTGGGATCCCCTGATCAAAGAAATGAGATCCTCAGCCAGGCTGAGCAAGGCCTTGGAAGATTTAGCTGCTTTAGCCCTAGAAAAAGCCTTGATAGACATAGATGCAGGGGGCCTAGCAGCTCCACGTGCAGGAGTAGATATGTCTAAAGGAATAGTATCTGATAAATCCTGTGTACCTGCAACAGCAGTGGAAATTTCAGTAGCGGATTCAGCCATGCTGTGTGAGGCCTCAAGGAAGAACCGTGGACTCGGTTTCAGCGTTAAAAGCGGGACCAAAACTCCTCTGCAAACTCCGACCGATGTCTAAGTGTCCGTCGGTTGAAGGAAGCACAGGCTAGACAAGCTGCTACGTGGTCTGGGCCTAAGCAAGGAAGGCAGTAAGAGTGGAAATCCTTATGAGGTATTTGTTTCCCAAGTTAAACAGTTATTTACTTTTCTGACATCAGCTGAGGCAAGAAAGAGTTTAGAAGTCTTCGTAGTAGTAATCTCTGGATCTGACTGACCGGCACTTCAGCTTCTGCGACTGAGGAAAATGGTGTCGGCTGATGCCTTTATACCTAATTCACAGCAGCTATGGCCAGACCCAGACTTTAAGGGCTGCCTGAGGCAGGACAACCCATATGTTAGGACTGCAGATGCATCCTTGAAGGACATCCCTGTACAAGCATGTTAATAGCTGCATTGAGGCAGCTATACCTACCAGGAAGAAGTACAGAACTACCTCAAAAAACAAGCCACCCTGGTAGAATCACAAAATCAATAGCCTGTATAATGGAATGAAGAAAATCATGGCAAAAATTAGGATGTGCAACACCCATCAGTATAAAAGCATTCTCATCACACTAACCAAATAACTCAGAGGAAAAATAAAGTCTACCAAAGCCAAATTTGGTCTTCCAGGCCAAGGACAAACACAAGGCATTTTTTAGCTACGTCCGCAACCTCAAAGGCACTACACAATTGTGTGTGGAGCTCATAGGTTAGCACTACACTAACTGCCCTTGCGAGCCATTTTAAGCCCAGCCAATTATCCCTTGTGAGACTCAAACCCTGCACCTTGTGTTTGCAAGGCAAACACCTTAACCATTAGGCCACCCTCCCAACCCAATCATTGTAAATTGACCCACCTATACTGAGCCAGAAGATATAGAAAACCTACTGGCTGATAAATTCATCTCCAACTTTACCCCCCTCTCTCCCTCTCAACTTTCCTTCAAGAAATACCATCAAATATAACTCTTCCTGCTATCACTATGGAACAGGTCTTTAATCCTCTATCTAAGACCACGAATACTGCATTGATGGGCCCAGACAATATCCAGGAATGCCTTCTAAACAGCATGAAGCATGACCTATCAGGCCCAATGGAATTTCTATTTAACTGTAGCCTCCAAACAGGTTTCGTGCCTCATGAATGAAGAACAGCAACAGTCATCCCTCTGCACAAAGGTGGACCATCTACAGACCCTGGAAAATACAGACCAATGAGTCTTATATGTAAAGCCATGGAAAGAATTGTCATGGAAATGATCAATAGTGATATAGTAAACCTTCAGACACTGGACCCAACCCAGTTTGGTTTCATCAAGGGCAGGTCATGCCTACTCAACTTGATGGACTTCTTTGAAACAATCACCAAAGAAACGGATAAGGGAAAAATGATTCACACTGCCTACCTTGGCCGGGTCAAAGCACTTGACACAGTACCCTATTCAGGCATTGTTTACAAACTCATGAGGTTAGGTACAAACCCATATGTCACCTAGTGGATAGCCAACTGGCTAACAGACAGAACCAAGGAAGTTAGAACTGGGAAGTCCATCTCCACAAAGAGGCCAGTCACAAGTGGAGTCCCTCAGGGATCAGTCCTTGCACCGCTTCTTTTTGGTATTTACTTCTCTGAAGTCAAGACCAATGTCAGTGGCTTCTGGCTGACTAAATTTGCAGATGATTGCAAATTAGGAGGTGTCACTGAATCCCACACTGACACAAATGTTCTCCAGCAAGGGCTAACACAGAGAAACAACTGGTGTCACAGCCATGGACTAAAACTAAATGCCAAGAAATACATAATAGCATCCTTTTGAAGTCATCCACCCCTGGTAACTATCATATTGACAACAAACCCCTTAGAGTTGATTCAGTTGTCAGGGACCTAGGGACACACACAGACAGTAATCTAGCCTTTGACCATCATGTGTCTACAGTAGTGAGGAGATCATTTTATGTTGCACAGCTTATAAACAAAGGTATGGCATTTAAGCCCAAGGAAGTCATTGTTCCACTGTATTTGGCATGCATCAGACCCATCATTGAGTATAAATGCTCCCCTTTGGTATGTACCTAACCAGGAATATCCAACAATTGGAAGGTCCACAGAGGTTACTCACTAAAACAAAACAAATACAGGGCATAAGTAACATGTCCTATGCAGGCCCTATCCCTGTATTCTGTCTCCTACAGGCTTTTGAGGGGAGATCTATGCCTAGCATACAGGGCATTGTCAGACCCCACTCTGATGGACCTCCTGCATATTCACAAAACAAACAGCACAAGAATTACCCATTTTAAAGACTTAAACCTTGCCTGTGATATAAATAGGACCTGCTGGACAGACAGGTTTGTACCCCAGAGTCTACCCTGTCTCTGGTAAAGGCTTCCCATCCATGTGAAGCAGAGTTCCTCCCTAACCCAATTGTGCAACATGGATAACTGGATGGAGAAAAGGAAATTTATCCCTGGTTTGGCACCTGTGTCTCTAATGAACACAGTTAGCCTGTAAGTGGGTCGTCTCCTAGGCCCCAGCTTGTAAATGTTTCATCTCCCAAGCCTCTACTTACCAAGGGTATCAGAACTTGTCAGAGATTTGGGATGCATGGCCAGGCTTATAAAGGCCCTTGTGGTCATTAGCCAAGTAAAAGCCTATGAACCTATATGAGTATAATAACAACAAAAACCTACACTGCACTTTATTTGTAGTAACACATAGGACAATGTTCACTTACATACAACTATAACACTGGCACAATATGTAGCATGGTATACTCTATGGTATACACGCAGGGCATGTGCATGTGTATACACACACACACACACACACACACACACACACACATATACATACACACACACACACACACACACACACACACACACACACACACACACACACACACAAGCATTAGTACCTATGACCATAGTGTCCCATGACTTCAATAAGAAGCACATACTGTAGTAATCCTTTAGCATGTAAAACAGAGCTACTCATATGGATGTTAAATGTAGCCCCTTGTGGACAGATGGCCATTAATGGAATACATTACGACCATTACTACCCACCTGTGTCAGTTATATATGCAGATAACCCCACACAGCTATGTCTTGGTTACAAACATATAATGGATATAACTGTTTCATGCATCTGAGAGGTATTGTACTCTATGCACTGCAATGCAAGGACTGCTTTACCATGCATGTCCTAAAACCACTTGGGTATTAGCCAAGCTACCCATCAGTTCAAGGTCCTTACATAGAGGAGCTTTTCTTCTTATAGAAGCCCACAGTAAATGACACTTCATCACATTAGTTCATTAACACAACTTTCTCTGTGCTCATAAATATTAAGAAGCATGGAAATTGTTTTACTGAACTTGCAACACTGGGGCCACATTCTCTAACTGAGTTACATTACTTAAACTTTAGAAGCTGAAACTGGCTTTGGAGTAAATGTGATCAGCTATACAAGTCTATTAAACTCAGAAATGGAGTTACAACAAACTTCAGAGAAATGTGAAGCATTGCATTTGAATCATAACTGTAAGTTCTTTAATAGACATATGTTTATGGTCAATTAATATTTCCCTGACTTTTAAACTGAAGGGAACATATTGCAGTTAGGTGACAAGCTAATACTAGACATTTTTGAATATGTAACTAAACATATTATGCAAGAACAGTTTCTACTAAACCATGACTGCTAAAAGAATACAGGTCTCAGCAAACAACAGATGGAAAACTACAAGAACATCACATACTGTATTCTGTCTGCCTAGTAACAGAGACATAAGAAGGGGAAGTAAGAAAAAAGACATATGGCAAAATCATGAATTCCATCTACTTGGCAAAAGAAGGAATGCACATGTTAAGGTCTACATAAAACTATATTCTATATTCTGACATTGTCTTATGGAAATGGACTGACAAACTCAAATTATTTTGATAGGTGTTAGAACATTAGAGGCATTACATTACTAAATATAGTTCAATTCACTATAATAGTGAGTAGAGTTAGATCATTAGTATGTTGTGTCTTACAATATATTTTGTTTTGTTTCCTGTTGGCGACTACTCTTTTTTTCATCCTGATGCCACCATGACTGCTTTCTAACACTGGCTACATCCATTCATAATAGGTGATCTCAGTATGCACAATTATGTTAATAAATTCCTGCATCTGTCTTATCAATTCAGTATCTAGACTTATCACTTTTTTCTAACAAACTAAGGGGTCAAAGAAAGAAAATTTTGGAGAAGTATGGTAGACGAAGAAACTATATTCCAAGTTCTCACAGAGGGTATGGCAGGAGATAAAAGGAAATGAAACCTCAACGACCATGACCAGAAGGGAAAAAAAGCCTCAGGCATGACAAACTACATGAAGGATTTGTTTAACACATAAATAAAAATGAAAACAAAATAAACCTGTGACCACTAACAAAGGACAAATTCTTTGGAAAAAGACTTCTATGAAACAACTTCTCAATTTAAAATAGTCCATACGTATAACCAATAAGCGGCTGCCTTAAACTGATTTCCAGATTGTTAGAGTCTATAAGAAAACATGCAGTGATATATCAATATGTAGATTCTTATCAGAAACATCACAGATAGCAATTTAACAGTTTTTACTAGCATATACAAGATACCATCTAACAATGAGTTAGACCTGGTGGTGGAGTCAGAAATGCATGCCACACACACGGCACTGACTACAGTAGCTGATAAATGAACACTGCCAAATATATCCTACAATAAAAAAATATACTACATTCTCCAAGACTACATAACCAATGACAGAGTTTAGAGCAGCCAAGATTTCAGCTCCAAACGACACTCAAACACTCTTTTAAATATATTGCTGAAAAAGTAGACTCAGACGGTAAAACTCCATTTACTCTGTGCTAGCCAATTGAGAAGTTGTTTCATAGAAGTTTCAAAGCAGGCAATACAAGAAGTGCAGACATTTTAAAAGCAGCAGAAAGCCAGTCAGGCAAATTTAGTACACAGAATTTTAGTAAACTGACAACAGTATCTAGAAGTGTGGACACAATTTTAGATGCTGTTATACAGACTGCTCTTTGAGAAAAAAATGCTAATTCTTCCAATGTTTTAGTAAGTAATAGACTTTGTTTTATTGTATCAGTGCCAACAGACTTACTAATAATTATACAATAACTGGCCATTAATATTCAAAAATGAGCATGCTGATTGGCCAGCCTAACCAGTAGGCCTGTTGTAAATCCCAGAATATGCCAATGGAAACCGGACTTCTTTCCGTTCGTATATTCAATAACTTTAATTTTTTTTTTTTGAACAAAAAAAAATTTATAGTCCAGACTCCGTACATACCAGAGAGGCAGCATGGATGAAATACAAAGAAAACCAGGTATGTTATTTAAAACTAAAGACACGTACCTGATTTTCTTAGCATTTCCTCCATTCTGTCTCTCTCTTTCTCTCTCTCTCCTACCCCTAATGTAGCCAAAACCTTTTTTTTAATAAAGAAAAAAAGGAAAACAAAAACGGAGCAGCAGACTTTCATTTCTCCATTACTTCCTTTTCAAAGCATTGATGTAGTATGCATGGGAACGCAAGTCCCATATGCATGCGCAGTACATCAAAACAAGTCAGCAGGATACCACCAGCCATGGAAGAACAGTAAGGTGTCATTATACAAAGACATTGGGCCAGATTCAGGAAGGCTTACACGGAGTTTAAGAGTAGTGTAAGCCTCCGTGTAAGCCTCCTGATCCAGGAACATAGTGTAAGCCTCCGTGTAAGCCTCCCGATCCAGGAACAGCCCAAACCTCCGTGTAAGAGACAGCTAACACGTCTCTTACACGGACTGGGCATGGAAATTCTCAATACCTCATTTGCAGCTCAAAGATATGCAAATGAGGTATTTGAGCGATCCAAGAAAGCCAAACCAGTCCGTGTAACGGACATGTTAGCTGCAGAAATGTACTCAGCTGACAACTGAGTACATTTCTGCAAAATTGAAAACGGAGCTATGTCAGCTCCAAATAAAGGGTGCATATGTTTCATTTAGCATGCCAATGGCCAAATATGTGTTTCAAAAATATTTTAAATAACTTTTTTTTTCCCCGTGGGATTATGATGTTTAACTGCAGTGCACACCAGCATAAGCGGGTGCTGCCTAAAACTGAAAACCGAAGCTTATAAGTCCACAATTGTGGGATTTATGTATTACATGGAATGTCAATGGAGGGACTAGCAGACCAAAAACAATATGGCCTCCGTGTAGTGGTTGTCAAGGGGGGGAAGCTCCGTGTAAGATATGTAACTAAGCATTACTAGGCAATCCTATGTAAATGAGGGTTACAATACTGAATCACACTGCCACATAGGTAATGAGCACTTTCTGAGTAGTGTAAGAGTTACAGAAG
Organism: Protopterus annectens; assembly: GCF_019279795.1. Classification (NCBI taxonomy): domain Eukaryota; kingdom Metazoa; phylum Chordata; order Ceratodontiformes; family Protopteridae; genus Protopterus; species Protopterus annectens. The sequence goes on from NC_056745.1 coordinate 718,704,626, forward strand.
GGGGAGGAACAGAGTAAGAGGTAGCTGACATCACGGGGGGGAATGATCGAAATAAATGTATCAGATTGGAGGGCAATGTAAGGTGACAGATGACAGACAGACATCAGGGAGAGAGGTGTGTCCCAACAGAACACTAAAAAAGTCAAGAAACAGAGGGTGCACACTATCCCTACACTCGAACTTTCTTGATATACTTGCATGCGCTCATGTGCGCGCGTGTAAGGCAGGTTCAACATGTGGGAGCGTGTTGCAAACCGTTTACAACGGTTTGCGCGGGCGTGCACGTGTATAAGGCTGTGTGCGTGCGTTTTAACATGAATCAGCCAAGTTCACACCGTGTAAGGATGTGTGCGCACGTTTAACACCGTGTAAGGACGTGTGCACATGTTTAAGTAACTGTGAGCATGCTTAAGCTGGTGTGCACATTGCTCCCCCTGAGGAAACAGAGAGTAAACAGGGAACAACCAAAATACAGGGAAACTGCCAGAGGATACTGCTGGAGTTAATTGCTGGAAACAATTGAAAGCAGGCAATTACACAGGCAGACTAGAAGCCCAACCCAGCACTTAAAACACTGCAAAGAGCAGTGCAGGCTGTTTCTCAGAAGAGATACTGCAAGAAAGTAAGCTATCAGAATTGAAAACTGAAAAAAGCTGAACTCAGAGCAGAAATGCTAGGGGCTGCCATAGCTGTTATAATCAGGCATAGGCGAATTGCTGAGGGTGGTGACAATGCAGATGCTGACAGACAACCCAGAGTGAGGAGAAGGAGAAGAGTATACAGGCCCAGGGTCACCTACCATGGGTTACATGAGCTGGAGATAGTAGAGTGCTACAGAGTGGACAGAGACCTTCTGCAGCAAATTGTTGAGCTGTGCAGGCCACACCTCACACACAGAACCAACAGAGGGAACCCATCCCAGTGGAAACCAAGGTATGTGTTGGCCTAAGAATACTAGCAACAGGTACCTTCCAGAGACCAACTGGTGATATGATGGGGATATCACAGGCATCAGCCTCCAGGGTACTGCACCAGTTCCTGGATGCCATGTCAGCACATGTCGGTGATCATGTATATTTCCCCAATGCCCGTGAGGTTGTGGCCAGCAATATGCGTCTCTTCCAGCAAATAGCGGGATACCCTGAGGTATTGGGTGCAATAGACTGCACGCACATACGCATCAAAGCACCAGCCGGTGAGCGGGGTAGAGCCTACATGAGCCACAAGGGCTTCCCCTCCATCAACTGCCAGGTCGTGTGTGATGCCCAGGGCATAATAATGAATGTGTGTGCTGGCTGCCCTGGGAGCTACCATGATTCCCACATCTGGCATCTGACGCAGCTGTACCAATCATTTGCCAGTGGGGACTTCCCACACGGACACCTAGTGGGGGATGCAGGTTATGCACTTGAGCCGTGGCTGATGACACCCATCAGAAATGCACACACACCTGAACAGGAACGCTATAATGAGGCACACGCACAAACACGTAATGTCATAGAGCGTGTGTTTGGGCTGCTCAAGTCATGGTTCCGGTGTCTGGACACATCTGGTGGAGCCTTGCAGTACACACCAACTACATGTACCCAAATGATCATGATATGTGCTATGCTACATAATATCATCCTGCGGAAACAGCTGCAGCAGGACCAGCATAGGGCTGGGCCAAACATACCCCCACCATTGCCAAGGCCACCACAGGCAGAGGGTGACTCGGAGGAAGAACAACCTGACCTTGCCCCAGTAGGCAGAAGGAGGCATGCCCAGTATGCCCTGGCCTTGGCAAAGAGGCAACGCATAGCACATACACTTGGTCAGTAGGAACACTGGGACTGATACCCGCTCTGACTCACTCATATAGTAACAGAGATGCCTAACATGACACAACCTGCTTCCAAACATGTACAGGGAGTGTAGTATGTGCATCCGACAGAGGCAGGCCTGCAGCACCCCTGAGGCATGAATGCCATGTGTCAAGTAATGTAACACCATGTACCATATGCACACTTGAGGACCCTGACTAACATCCACCCTCACCAATCACAAACCACAAAAACACAAACCCACATTCATAGGTACCACAGGGGATAGGAACCTAGATGTAATGCTACCCAATGCCAGAGGTATAAACAGCAAGATGCATGCAGTGTAAACGCACACAGTATAGAGGATGTAGATATCAGTGCTGTAATAGACAACTGGGTCAAAGCCCACACCAACACCCTAACACTACCAGGTCACACCTCATACAGGGATGTACATGTGCAAAAACATGGAACAAGCTACAAAACGAGGGTGACTAGCAATAAATGTCATGGATAACCACACCCCCATGTTGGTACCACAACAAGAAGGAACATGGATTAGCCATGGTCAAATACCAATTGCTAAAACTGCCTACTACTAAATAGCTTGCTGCAGACCACTGTCCTAATAGCAGGAACTGCACCAGGCCTATGTTCATAGGTTCATAGGTTCATACTAGGCTATCTGCCCTAGGGCATATATAAGCCTATCCCAGAGTTTTGTGGCTTCCGCCACCCCTACAGTTCTAAGGATAATATGCCCATTATTTTGCTGTGCCTCTGTCAAGCAGTGACACTGATGTTATCCCTGAGGTATACCTGTGATCTCCCATCCATTGGTCATGATTTCTCTCGAACAAAGCCAGCAAGATGCCCAGCCTCACATGTACCAGGATGATGTTCCACAGCATAGGGAGTCCCTGGGTGATGAATCTGTCCCTCCAGCATGCCCAATTAATAGCCGTGTTGAGGTTTAAGTCTCTTGCCCTTGTAGCTCTGATGGATTTAGAGGTTTGGAGGTGAAGCATGTTCATTAATTCCGGGTTGGACATGGCCTAGTATGTCAGGCACAGGCCACCTCTGAGCAGACGGTAGGTGACTGAATAGAGCTGGGGTTCCTTCAGTCGGGCAGCATAAGACATACATTTGAGACCTTTTATCCTTCTGGTGAGGAATGTTTGGGGCCTGTCCAATTGCTGCAGGTGTCGGGTCAGATACATTCCGAATGGGGCATTGTACTCAATCATTGGTCAGATGAGTGATGAGTACAGGGGAACAATGACCTCCCTTGATCTAGATGTGAATCCCTGCATGATCAGGTGGGCAATCTAGAAGGTCTTCCTAACTACTTTGGCAATGTGAGTGTCAAACGAAAGGTTACTGTCAACCTGGGTGCCCAGATCCCTGATAACCTCTCCTGTGCTTAGAGGAGTAACACCTATATGGGAACTAGGGGTAACCTTGTTCTTCCCGAAGGGTATGACTATGCACTGTTTAGCGTTTAACTGTAGGCCATGGCTCTGGCACCAGTTATCCGTTTCTATGAGACCCGTCTGAAGGATGTCTGCGTCAGATGGGTTTTCAACTATGTTTCCAAGTTAGCAGTCATCTGCAAACTTTGTCAGTCATAATCCTCCTGTGTTTGCTTGTACTACTGAAAAGTAGATGCCGAACAAAAGTGGGCCCAGGACTGAGCCCTGTGGGATACCACTTGTGACAGGCTTGGGGTGTGACATGGCACCAGCAACCTTGACCCTGTGGGTTCTGTCACTTACCAGTTTGTAACCCATCTTGTGACGTATGGGTCTACATTTAAGCTGGTGAGTTTGTCAATGATACCTGAGTGGGGTATTGTATCGAAAGCCTTTGCCAGGTCAAGGTAGGCTGTGTGGACTGCCTTGCCCTTGTCAATGGCCTTGGTGACCGTTCTGAAAAAGTCAACCAAGTTTAAAAGGCATGATCGCTCTTGACAAAGCCAAACTGGGTTGGATCCAAAGTCTGCAAGTCCCCTATGTCTTCATTTATGAGTTCCATTATGATCCTCTCCATAGCTTTGCAGACCAGGCTGGTCAAGCTGATGGGACGGTAGTGTCTGGGGTCGGAGGAGGCACCTCCTTTGTGAAGTGGGACCACCGTTGCCATACGCCACTCCTTGGGTATGTATCCTGAGGTGAGGCTAAGATTAAACAGCTGCCCTAACTGCGGGTTTAATTCCTCATTGAGTTAAATGGAGCACACAACCGGGGACACCATCTGGTCCCATGGATGCTGTGTTTCTCGCCTTGGACAGAGCAGTTCTCACCTGAGCATTTGAGATGTTTGGGGGGCTACAATCACCTGGTATAGATATCCCTCCCTTTGGGGGGGAGGGGGGTAGAAATCTGCACTGAACCTGTCAGCCAGTATGTTGACAATGTCTGTAGGTTCAGTGATTTTTACATCATTATGAACTAATTCTGAGCATATCTGGGAGTCACCTCCCAGGTTTCCAACATAGCTAAAAAAGGCCTCATGATTGTCTTCTGAGTCCCTAGCGAGTTTTCTCTCAAAATGTGCCCTGGATGATTTTATGGGAGATCTCAGTTCTTTACTTATAATGAGCAGGGGTGTCTTCCCTTCTACGGATTTTGCCCTATCTTGTAGTAGCTCCTTCCTTCTGATGTAGAGCTTGTTTATGGCTGGGGTCCACCAGACTGCACGCATGCCTTTGGTACAAAGAGTCTCTGTTTTGTGTGGGATTGCCTGATCCATGCAGTCCTGGAGGTGCTGGTAGAAGGCATTTGTAAGTGATTCAGCGGCTTGGGTAATGGTTTCCGCTGGCTTGGGGGCCTTGAAAGAGACCACACCAGTCTTTAGAAGTGTGAAGTCAGCTTTTGAGAAGTTCTTCACGGTGGTCTTTTTTATCTGGGGTGGGGCGGGATGTGGACTTCCAGTGAGATTAGTTTATGATCTGATCTCACCAATGATGGGTATACTTCTGGTGTTGAACATTGTGACCCCATGTACGTGATGATGTGATCTAGTATGTTGTCTCCTCTTGTGGGGATGGTGACTAGTTGTTCCATGGCATATGAGGTTATGAACTCTAGGAACCTTTGGGCTAGAGTGTTGGGGCTTGAGTAGTGATCCCAGTCTATATTTGGATAGTTGAAATCACCCAGTATGATGGTGTTTGGAGATACATTTATCCCTCCAGTGTTTTCAGGAAAGCTGTGTGAGGTTCCTGAGTTTGAGAGGGTGGCCTGTAACCTGCTACAAACTGCCGAGCAGCCTTGCCTACAGTTAATTGCACCTGGATGGCCTCCGATGCATCGTGTGTTGCCACCAACCTTGAGGTGAGGGTGTCCTTGATGAATATGGACACCCACCCTCCTTCCCTGGTGTCGTCTGGATTTTGGGGCCGGAACGCATGATATGAGGTAACACCTGATACTGCCGGGGTGTTGTCAGGAGCCCTGAACCAGGTTACAGTCACAGCACAGACATCGATGTTCTCCATACTGAGATGGGCTTCGAGTGCGTGCATCCTGAGGTTGAAACGTCTGGCATTGAGCAGCATTACCCTTAGTTTATTTCCTTCTTTGTGTTCCAGGGTGGTAGGGTTAGAATCTGAGCCTTGCCTAAAAAAAGCACAATGGGGGTGGCAAGAGCCCTAGCCAAATTCCGGAAGCCCAGGGGTGACAGGTGCAAGCCGTCCCCTGCGAATCAGCGTGGCTTGTCCAGCATGTCATCCCAGGCAGATAGACATTCGATCCCCTTTGAATGACACCATAGATTAAGCCAATTATAACAGCTGGTCATCTTGTCTCTGTATTGTGGCATCATTCTTGGTGAAGGTAGGATACTGCTCAAGGTCAGGGTCATACCTGCCTGGGCTACATAATCAGAGAGCTCCTCTATGTCTCTGTTCATGTAGTCCAGGGAGGTACATCTCAGGTCGTTCACACCAGCATGGACAATGACTGAGTCATACTTGTACTTGCAGTTGAGTGACCTGAGTGCTTGCATTATGTGGTGGATTCCAGCGCCCAATAGGCAGCTGACTGTGACCTTCTCCTTACTCAATCTGGTGAGCGGACGTCAGTGTGTCTGATGATGGAGTCACCTATGACGGGTGTGTCTGGCATTGTGTTTGGCCTTAAGGGCTGTGAATGTTTGGCACACTGACTCTGTGGTCTATGTGTTGCATGTGCTGTGCCCTGTGGAGGCAGTTGTTTGGGTGTCTGCTTTGGTGGCCTCTGCTGTTATGGTAGATCTGTGATCAGAGGCTCGAGTATGTCTTTGTGTGTTTATGTGTATGATTTGAAGTTGTGATAGTGCTATGTGAGACTGGGTCTGTAGTGTGTGTGGTCACCTTCTCCTCCTCTCTGGTCCTGCCAGTCCTATGTTGAGAGAGCTCAGCCTCCAGTTTGGCTATATAGTTGCATCTCTTGCATGCATTTGTGTTTTGTGGGAGAAGGACAGGGTTGTCTGTGTACATGAGTCAATTGTAACATTGCCTCAATATTCCCAGGTTCACCAGCTGAGCAGGAGAGGACACTAGCAACTGATCCCTTGACATGCTAGAAGGAATAGACAAAAAACTGTTGGAAGACAGGAAGATATCAAGCCCCCCCAAACCACATTATATTGCTTGACTGACAATACCTACACATACACCATAGTTTCATAGTTTCATAGTTTACTACTAGGCTATCTGCCCTAGTGCATTTATAAGCCTAGCCATAGTGATGTGGCTATTGCCACCCCTTATAGTGGTAATGAGTGTACAGAATAGATTCCGAATACTGTGCCTCTCACTTAGTAGTGACACATTATGACCCCCATACATAATTGAATACCTTGACTGTGCCTCTGTCTAGTAGTGACACAGGGAGGACCCTGGGGTAAAACTACAATCCCACATCCAGTTGTCCAGACTTCTCTTGAAGAGAGTCAGTGAGGGACTCTGTCTAACATGAACTGGGATACTCTGCTAGAGTGTGAGAAGCCTCTGAGTTATGACTCTGTCCCTCCAGCATGTCCTACACATGTATGTGCTGAGGTTCAAATCTTCAGCTCCCATGGTTCTGGTGGAGTTGGATTGCTTGCAGTGGAGCATGTCCACCACATCCTGATTGGACATGGTCTTGTATGTCAGGCATAGGTCACCTGTAAGTATGCGGTATGCCACTGAATAAAGCTGGATTTCCTTTAGTCTGGAAGCATATGATATGTGTTGTAGACCCCTGATCTCCTTGGTAAGGTACTTTTGCGTTCTCTCCAGCTGTTGCAAGTGCTGGTTGAGGTACATACCAAATGGGGCTTTGTATTCAATCATGGGCCTGATAAGGGAGAAGTATAGTGGTACAATGACCTCCTGTGATCTGGATGGAAAACCCTTCATGATAAGGTGGGCAAGATAGAAAGTCTTTCTAACCACTTTGGCAACATGGGTGTCAAACGAGATGTCACTATCTACATGTGTCCCCAGGTGTCTGATTTGTATTCTGTGCTCAGTGGGTTGCTGTCTATGTATTGATTTGTAGGTACTTTGTTCCTCCCAAAGGGGATGACTACACATCAGTTGCAGTCAGTTTCAGACCATGATTCCGCCACCAGCTATCTGTCTTTGTGGCGGCATTCTGTAGGATGTGTGTGCCGGCTGATGTATTCACTTATGGTGCCTAGGTTGCAGTCAGCTGCAAACTTTGTCAGCCACAACCCTCCTATGTTTGCTTTCACATCTGAAATGTAAATGCCAAATAAGAGGGGTCCCAGGGCAGATCTTTGTGGGACACCAGTTGTGACTGGCTTTGAATCTGACAAGGCACCTGCAATGTCGACTTTACGGGTTCTGTTTCTTAGCCATTTTGCAAACTATCCTGTGACATATGATGTTATATTTCAGCTGTTGAGCTTGTCTATGATGCCTGCGTGGGGTATTGTGTCAAAGGCCCTAGCCAAGTGCAGGTAGGCTGTGTGGACCGCGTAGCCCTCATCAATGGCCCTACTGACAGTATCAAAATAGTCAACTAGGTGCAAAAGGCAGGATCTGACTTGTACAAAGCTGAACTGGGTGGGATCAAGGGTCTGTAGGTCACCAATGTCTCTGTTTAAGAGCTCCATAATGACTTTTTCCATAGCTTTGCAGACAAGGCTGGTTAAGCTTGTGTGGTGGTAGTTCCCAGGGTCTGTGGAGGCATCTCCTTTGTGGAGTCGGACCACTGTTGCTGTACGCCAGTGTTCAGGTACATATCCTGTAGCAAGGCTAAGGTTAAATAGCATTTGTATATACGGGTTTAGCTCCTTCTGGAGTTCACATAGCATGCAACTGGGGATACCATCAGGTCCCATTGATGCTGTGTTCCTGTCTTTGCTGAGTGCGGCTCTCACATGGACATCTGAGATGACAGTGAGGTTACATTCATGTGTGATAACTATCTTCTGTTGGGGGTGAGGGAGGGGGAAAATTGCACTGAACCTGTCTGCCAGAATGTTGCCAATATCTGTCAGGTCACTGAAATATATGTTGTTGTGTACCAACTCAGAGCATATCTGAGGGTTCCCACCCAGGTGTCTGACATAACTGAAGAAGGCAGTGTGGTTATCTTTATCATCTTTGGTGTTTATGTCTCAAAGTTGACCTTGGATGTCTTTATGAGAGAATGTAGCTTTTTACTAGTGCTGATCACAGCTGCCTTCCCTTTAGGAGATGTAGCTCTGTCTTGCATTAGTATCCTTCATCTGTTATACAGTTTGTTTATGGCTGGGGTCCACCAGACAGGCCACTTTCCCTTGGTGGAGAGGGTCATGTTATTATTTGTGATTGCATGGTCCATGCTATCTCAGAGATGTCCGTAGAAAGTGTCTGTGAAGGAGTCACCATTGTGTGTTGTGGTTTCCACTGGCCAGTGGGCTTAACGGATACCATCTCAGTCCAAAGAAGTGTGAAGTCAGCTTATGAGGTGTTTGTCACTATACTCTTTGTATTATACTAGCACTGACACAAGTGTAGACAATTTCCCAGATTCCATCAAACAAAACGGACATGCAAAATGTAACACTTCCACAAGAGGGTAAGCATACTGGATGTGATAATCAGAAATATGTGTACTGGATGTCAAGATGAGAAGTGTATCCCTCACTGGTAAGACCAGACCATAGAGTACTCACACTGTAGTTACACATCACGACCCCAGTCCCTGGCCAGACTACCACAGGGAAACACATGTATAAAGCATAGCTTGCACCCCTACAAACCAATGTGGAATCCATGAAAAGCCCTGTGCAGGTCCAGAATATGGGACACACTGCAGAACATGTTATACAGGCATACCATGAACACAGCCAAGAGTGCTTTGAGTCTGCAATCACAAACAACAAGACACAATGCCATACACCCAGGCATCTGGCATGCTGGACACCATAAATTACTAAACCATTGAAGAGAATGAGGAATCTACCACATGATAGATCAAACATGAAAAGTGAAGTAATCAGTGATCACTAGTATGGCAATAAAATGTGTCCACACATACAATCCACTAAGGGCAGGCAAAACAAGTATAATCTGTGAATCCAGTGGCAATGTGACACCTGTCCCAAGTACACACACAACAACAACTCACACCAATAAATACAAATGTATGTGATAGACGCAACCAGGTAGCCAAACCGGGGCCTGAGCACCCCCAAATCAGTACTGTCAAAAGTAGTCAGGAGGACAAGGTAACCACATACACCACAAACCCAGTCCCACATAGACCTACAACAACTATAAACCAAACACATAAACACAAAAACATTCCCAGAGGCCCTAATTACAAACACACAACACCAACACAAGCCTCCAAAGCAGACACCCAATAAAACAAACCCCAGGCTCTATTAGCAGCCTTCTTAAACTTAAGAACCTGGTTAGATAGTCTTTTTGCCTTTATGAGTTTGTAACACACTCTAACTGTTTTGTGTTTTGTACTTGTTTATATCAGGTAGTGGCTAGTGTTTATTTAGATGATAGGCTAACAACTGGCTGATTTTATGATTGTCTAGTTTTATTTTTAATTTTAATATAATGTGAGTGATTGAACTCAAGTCCTGTGAGCTTGCATTTTAACTTTAAATTTTTATTCATGGTTCAAGGTGTGCCTGATTGGTTAATTGAACCTTTGACTTAATACTGCTGGATATTTAAGCTGCTGTTCAGTTAAATGTAGTTTGTAATACTTTTGTCTGAGGAAGTCTGTGTACACCACAGACGAAAAGCGCTTCATTAAATTCAACTTAAATTTAACTTTATTTTCCTGTGACTTCTGTGGTACTTCTGTGTGTTGCCCTATTGCTGTGAATCCTGATATTATTTGCAATGTGACACCTGTCCCAAGTACACACACAACAACAACTCACCCCAATAAATACAAATGTATGTGATAGACGCAGCCAGGTAGCCAAACCGGGGCCTGAGCACCCCCAAATCAGTACTGTCAAAAGTAGTCAGGAGGACAAGGTAACCACATACACCACAAACCCAGTCCCACATAGACCTACAACAACTATAAACCAAACACATAAACACAAAAACATTCCCAGAGGCCCTAATTACAAACACACAACACCAACACAAGCCTCCAAAGCAGACACCCAATAAAACAAACCCCAGACATAGCACATGTAACACATAGTACACAAAGCTGGTGTGCCAAACAGTCACAGAACAGAAGGAGAAACAACATGCCTGGTACAGTTGTAATAGGTGACTCCATAGTGAGACATGCTGCTATCCCAGGTATGGTTTGCACCTGTTACCCATGAGCGTCTGGATATTGCCTAAGGCTTTTGTAAACTACAGAGATTCTCCCGTAGTCAAGGCCGAAAAGAGCAACCCACCACCATAGAACACAAAACTGTAAAGAAAAAGAAGGGTAATGCTGATCAATGCCAGATGTGTAAACCTCAATATGCATGCTCCTGAGGCCCTCCCCAGTATGGAGAACATTGATGTCTGTCCAGTGATACAAACCTGCTGCAAGCCTCGTGACAGCACACCAGCACTACCAGGTAATACCACATATCATGTGTTATGGCCACAAAACCTGTAACAAAACATAAAAGGAGGGTGAGTATCCATATTCAGCACAGACAGCCATACGTCCAGTTAACTGACAATGCTTATGTCATTGCAGTCCACCCATGTGCAACTAACTGTAGGCAAGACTGCTGTACAGTCTGTAGCATGCTACAGACCACACTCTCACACACAGGAACCCCACCCCACTGTCCTGAAGACAGTGGACAGTATGAATGTACCACCAAATACAAAACAAGGTACACACAAATTACCACATAGGTGGTAAACCATTATGTGTGGAAGGAGTAATCAGGGACCTAGTGACACAAGTGGACAGTCACCTGTTATGTGACAGCCACATCGCCAATTTGTCTAGGAAGACTGTCTATACTGGACACTGTATCATGAAAGGATTCACATCTACGTCAACAAAGGTCATTGTGCCCCTATACTATTCCCCTATCAGACCATATTGTAATACAATGCCTCATGTGGGATGTACATTACCTGGCACCTGCAGCAGTTAGAAAGACCTCAAAGGTACCTCAGCAAGAGTCAGAAAGGGTCTCAAGTATATCTCATATGCTGCCTGGCTGTAGACACCACAGCCGAATGCAGTCACATACTGCCAACACAGAGGCATTGTATGTCTGTTGTACAAGTCCATGTCCAACACAGAAGTAATGTACATGCTCCACCCCAGAAAAATCAAAGCCATCGGAGCTGTGTGAGTCAGAGATGTCAACCTTAACACATAATCAAATAGGATGTGCTGGAGGGACAGATACCTAACCCTGAGTCTCTCCACACCCTGGAACAGAATACCACTACATGTTAGGCAGAGACCCTCACTGACACTCTTCAACAGGAAGTTAGCAAAATGGATGGATAATTGTAGGTGTACACTGGGGGTCTTTACTGTGTCATGTCCAGACAGAGGCACAGCTAAGTAAATCATAAGTAGCCATAATATTCACATAGCAAGGGGTGGCAAAAGCCACATGCACTGTGGCTAGGCTTACAAATGCCCTAGGGTGGATAGCCTAGTATGAACCTATGAACCTATTATGATACAAATTGTACAGGACACTAAGGATAACCCCAAGGCTGCTGCAACTGATGGTAGTAAGCGTGGTGTGAATTCCTGGATATGCTCTGGATCACACAAATATTACAAACATACCAAACACACACACGTATTGCCAACATACATCCTGACAGGTGCAGTGCAACCCCCCCCCCCATAATGCCAAATATCTTTCCCAGCAGACTGCTGCCTCCCTGACATTATGTCAGCCTTACCACAGGATATGTACCCAAAGAGCAGTGTACAACAACAGTGGGTGTTCTCAAGAAAGGTGTCGCCTGAATGGATACTAAAAACAACCACCACAGAATCCTGAGAAGCTTGGTCTGCACAGCTATGGAAAGGAACAGCATGTACTGCAGACATAACGATATTGGGGATCTATTGACACCCGACCCTACCCAGTGTCGGTTTATGACATGCAGACCCCGCCCCTAAACATGTGTGACTCAGTTGAAACAGTGATTGAGGTCACTGATTAGGGCAATGTGGTCCACACAGTGTAGCTGGACCTTGCAAAGCCTTCCATACAATACCCTACGTGTTCAATATGTATATGCTCACCAGCTTATATATACACCCCAATGTCACTAGAGGGGTTGCAAACCAGACCAATGACAGAACTGACATGGCCAGACATGCTGCAGCCATGTCAGACTACAAACCACATATAACAGGTATCCCACAAAGCTTGGTCCTGGGACCTTCCCTGTCTGGTATATATGCCCCATAGGTACAGGCCAACATGTAAGGACTGTGCCTGAACATGTTTGCAGAGGACTACAAACCGCCTAACATATCTGACACTCCAGCTGATACAAGCATCCCACAAAAGGGCCACATAGAAACAGACAACCGGTGCCATAGCCATGTCAGCATGTGAAATGGAGAAAACTGTATAGTCAACCTCTGTGGATATACAGTAAGTGACCACCAATTACCACATAGGTGTTAACCCATTACATACTGCACATGTAATGATGGACCTGGGTACACAAGGTGATAGATATCCTGCATAGGCCAAACATGTGGCTGTAGTGTTAACAGAAACAATCCATATACCAACCTAATCATGAAGGTTATGACATCTAGATAAGGGGAGGTCATTGTGGTTCTTCAGTTATCCTTCATCAGCGTTACAAATGACCACAACAGCCCCTGTGGGGTGTACCTCAGCAGACACCTCCATCAACTGTAAAGTCCACAACAGTACCTCACCAGGAGTATCAAAGAGCTGGAAAACATGTAATGTGTCGCCTGATTAAACAGAGTGCAACTCCACACACTGCCATGCTGGCCACCCAGACGCAAGCTGTGCCTGATGTAGAAAGCCATGTCCAAGCTGGAATCAATGAACATGCTGCACCTTGTACAATCTGAATGGCAGTGAGCTATGCACATGAGGGACCTGAACCCCAGCACTGACATACATAGGACAAACTGTACTGCATTATCCATAACACAGAAGCCACCCCCATGCATGAGTAAACTACCAGTACAGGTTATCCATAGAGTCACTCATTGATTCTCCTCAACAGGAATCTTAATGAGTGGATGGGAGATGGTAGGTTTACCCTGGGTATCAATGTTATGTCACAGGTAGACAGAGGCACAGTATACTAAACAAGACATATGTCATGGCAAACTACACTTACAATGTGTCAAAGGACAAACACACTCTCTGACTAGCATTAGAAATGGCCTAGGGCACATCAGTAGTGTTTGCCAATGTACACCTATGTTGTGGAATACACTACTGATGTTGGATGAGGCTGTTGTAAGTAGTTCATATCCAACATAATGCAACATGGTCAGATAGGTTCATAGGTTCATAGGTTTATACTAGGCTATCTGCCCTAAGGTAGTTATAAGCCCAGCGTTTTGTGGCATACGCCACCCCTTTAATGGAAACAATACTGTGCCCATTAGTTTGTCGTGCCTCTGTCCAGCAGTGACACAGAGACGATCCCAGGGTAAACCTATGATCTCCCATCCACAGGTAAAGATTCCCTTGAACAGAGCCAGTGAGGTGCTCTGCCTCACATGGACCGGGATTGTATTCCACAGCATAGGGAGTCTCTGAGTGGTACATCTATCCCTCCAATATGTCCTACTTATATCCCTGCTAAGGTTTAAGTCACTTGCCCTAGTGGTTCTGGTGGATTTGGCGATTTTGAGGTGGAGCATGTCCATTACTTCCTGGTTGGACATGGTCTTGCATGTCAGGCACATGTCACCTCTGAGCAGACGGTATGTGACTGAACAGAGCTGAAGTAGATGGCGAACAATAGGGGGCCAAGGACTGAGCCCTGTGGGACACCACTTGTGACCGGCTTGGAGTCTGACATAGCGCCAGCAACTCTAACCCTGTGGGTCCTGTCCTTAAGCCAGTTTGCAACCCATCTTGTGACATATGGGTTTACATTTAGGTTGGTAGGTTTTTCTACAATACCCGAGTGGCGTATTGTGTCGAAAGCCTTTGCAAGGTCAAGGTAGGCTGTATGGACTGCCCTTCCCTCAGCAATGGCCTTAGTGACTGTTTTGAAGAAGTCAACCAAGTTCAAAAGGCATGATCTGCCCTTGACCAAGCCAAACTGGGATGGGTCCAATGTCTGCATGTTCCCTATATCTTTGTTTATGAGCTCCATTATGATCCTCTCCATAGCTTTGCAGACTAGACTTGTTAAGCTTATGGGATGGTAATTACAAGGGTCTGTAGAGGCACCGCCTTTGTGCAGATGTGCACAACTGGACCCTAACCAGGCTGTTGTGCACACTATGGAAATGTAAAGCAGTGATAGGACTGAAGCCCAGGATACTGTCCACCACAGTGAAAGTACTGAACCACTACACTATACAGTACTACAGTGTTAGGTCAGTATGAACGGATGTTGACAATTGTATGCAAAGTATCCCATGCAAAACCTGCAGGCACAGTATAATCCCTGTTGTGTTCACACAAAAAGCATTTGGACAGTAACTACACAACATGGCACAGAACACACAACCATAAACTGGAGATATTTGTTGAAGGTCACACTCATCCACAAATGTGATGGGCTGCAGAGTT
Source organism: Protopterus annectens (assembly GCF_019279795.1). Classification (NCBI taxonomy): domain Eukaryota; kingdom Metazoa; phylum Chordata; order Ceratodontiformes; family Protopteridae; genus Protopterus; species Protopterus annectens. The sequence goes on from NC_056745.1 coordinate 718,719,637, forward strand.
CAACATATGGAAAGCTCACACTGGGCATGGTCACACACTTAGATAAATGAGACATCTTTCACACAACATGCCATGGGAAGGCTGAACTGGGCATGCTCACACACGTAGTCCAAATGTTACTCTTAGCAACTGTGAAAACACACCAGAGGATGCTCATTCCCCTTTCTAGACACTGATCATGTCAGCACCCTATAAGTATATCAGGAGAAAAAGAATCTCCCAGTAATCCGAATAGCGCGCTCTGCTCATGCGTCCATCTCTAGTGTCATAACATAGTTAGGTAGGGGTTTGAATCCAGCAAGTGTGTGTGAAGGGGGGTAAGTGTGTATGCAAAGAGCATCCTTTTTGGCAACTGTGTAAACACACCACAGGATGCTCATTCCCCTTTCTAAACTCTAATGATGTCAGCACCCTATAAGTATATCAGGAGAAAGGAAATCACCCAGTAATGTGAATAGCGCGCTCTGCTAATGCGTCCGTCTCTAGTGTCATAACATAGTTAGGTAGGGGTTTGAATCCAGCAGGTGGCAAATGTGTGTGAAGGGGGGGTAAGTGTGTATGTAAGGAGCATCCTTTTTGGCAACTGTGAAAACATACCACAGGATGCTCATTCCCCTTTCTAAACTCTGATGATGTCAGCACCCTATAAGTATATCAGGAGAAAGGAAATCTCCCAGTAATGCAAATAGTGCGCTCTGCTAATGTGTCCGTCTATAGTGTCATAACATAGTTAGGTAGGGGTTTGAATCCAGCAAGTGTGTGTGAAGGAGGGGTAAGTATGTATGAAGGAAGTATCCCTTTTGGCAACTGGGAAAACACACTACAGGATGCACATACCCCTTTCTAAACGATATCACAATTATTTATGGCTTTTGATTACAGGCATGTCACGTGTGTTTTGCCCACACAGAATGCCCATGTGTGTGGGTTGTCTCTCACAATAATGCATGACATTGATTAAACCAGTTATGGCAATGCACCCATGATGTATGTGTGTGCCAAATACACATATGTACCTGTGACCTTCAATAGTTACCATGTGTGATGCCTGCCACATGTGAATACATGGTATTTGTAGAGGGTAACATTATGACTGTGGTCTTCTGTGCAGGTGCTGCATTTGGGATGTGTATATACAGTGGGAGATGTAGATGCTATCAGCCTAGTAGTGAGGGATACACACCTGGTCTGGGGCATATAGTCTACATGTTGTTGATGAACAGGTGCTGCATGTTTTCACCTGTTGTGGGAGTGGTAAGACGTTGTTCCATAGCAATGCGGTGACCGCATGCTAAGAACCATTCAGCTAGGGTGTTGTAGCTACAGTAATTCATCAGCATTCAGTAATATGTCAGCATCCCTGGTGAGGGTCTGATGCCAACCAAGGTCAGGGTTCTACCAGCCTGTGTCACTTGCTCAGTGATCCCTTCCATGTTCCCTATCATGTATCCCAGTGAGGGACATCACACATCAGCTGTAGTGGCATGGACAATGACTGAGTCATATGTGTCCATGCATCTGACTGACCTGTATGCTTGTGTTATGTGGTGGACCATAGTGCCCCATGAGCATATCACTGTGACCTTCACCTTGTCCAGCCTGGTGAGCATGTCCTCACTGTACTGGACAATTAAAGTACCTAACACAACCGCAGCAGTAGTGTTGTATAGCTGTACAGACTGTGCTTGTTTGGTACACAGGATTTGTGTGCTATGTGTTATGCGTGCTGTGTGCAGGCCTAACATATGCATGTGTGCCAGCTGCAGAGGTGTCTGCCAGTCATGCAGGATGCTATCCTTAGGCTCCACGAATGGCCCGGTGTGTTTCTGTGCTTGTATTGCTGTCAGTGTAGGTCCACATCAGACTGGTATTGCAGTCACTGTAGTATTTCATGCCATCTGACAGGTTATGCCAGTACTGGGTTCAGAGTGCTTAGTCCACAGTTTGGCCATGTGTTTCCATCTCATACATGTGTTGTACATCCATGTAGGGGATAGGGTTGACTGTGTACATGTGGCAGCTGTGACATTACTACATGACTCACATATTCCACAACTGTACCATAGAGGTGGCTGACAACTGACCTTTGCACATGCTACCATAGTATTGAGATTGCATTGGTGATTAACAGCACATAAGGCCAATGGTGAACAAGATACATAGGTCCATAGGTTCATACAAGGATATCTACCCTAGGGCATTTATACACCTAGCCAGAATGTGTGTGGCTTTCACCATGCATTGTAAATCTATCTTGCTATGCCCTTTTCCAAGGTTAGTATACTGTGCCTCTGCCTAACAGTGACACATAAGTGATACCCAGGGTAAACCTACAATGTCACATCCAGTCATTAATATCACTCTTGAAGATAGTCACTGAGTGACTCTGCCTAACCTCTATTGGGATAATATTCCAGAATGAAGGGAGCCTCTGAGTTATGAATGTGTCCCTCCAGCATGTGCTATGTATATCACTCCTGAGGTTCAAGTATTTCCAGTGTGTATCTTGATGGGATCTGGATATTCTGAGGTGCAGCATGGCCATTAAGTCAGGGTTTGACATGGCTTCATATGTCAGGCACAGGTAGCCTATGAAGAGGCAGTATGCCACTGAGTAGAGCTGCTGTTTCTTTAACCAGTCAGTATGTGGCATCTGTTTGAGCCCTTTGATCCTCTTGTTGAGGTACGTATGTGGTCTTTCCAGTTGCTGCAGGTGTCTGGTAAGGTGCATGCCGACAGGGTCATTGTAGTCAATTATGGGCATGATGAGGGATGAGTAAAGAGGCACAATGTCCTCCCCTGATCTACATGTGAATCCCATCATGATGATGTGGCCCATATAAAATGTTTTCCTAACCACTTTGTCCATGTTGTTGTCAAATGGTAGAATGGTATCAACCTGTGTACCCCAAGGTCCATAATTCCTTTATCTGCACTTAATGGATTAACACATATGTGGTACTTTGTGGTCACTTTGTGTTTGACAAAGGGGATGACTATACGCTTTTTGGCATTCAGCTTGAGGCCATGGCTGTGGCACAAGTTGTGTGTTTGCAAGAGGCCCTTTTGGAGGATGCGTGTGTTAGCTGGAGAGTTGATTATGGCGTCCGGTTTGCAGTCATCTGCAACTTGCTCAGCCACAGTACTTCCATGTTGGCCTGTACCTCTGATAAATATATAATCAACATGACAGATCCCAGGGCTGAGCCTTGTGGGACACCACTTGTAACTGGTTTGGAGGCTGACATGGCTCCAGCAATTCTAACCATGTGTGTTTTGCCCTCAAGACACTGTGCAATATCCGTAGTGACATAGGGGTTAATATGTACACTGGTGAGCTTCCCTAGAATGCACAAGTGGGGTATTGTATCAAAGGCTTATGCAAGGTCCAGGTAGGCTGTGTAGACCACCTTCCCCTTGACAGTGGCCTTGGTGACTGTTTCAAAGAAATCAAACAGGTCTGAGAGGCAGGATCTGCCATTAACAAAGCCAAACTGTGTATGGTGACATGTCTGTAGGTCCCCAATATCTATATATATGAGGTTCATGATGATCCTTGCCATAGCTTTGCAGACCAAGCTATTCAGACATATGGGGTGAATAGTGTCCAGGATCCGTTAAGGCACCACCTGAATGTAGAGGGACCACTGCTGCTGTACGCCACTCTTTGGCCACATATCGTGTAGTGAGGCTGGGATTGAACAGTAGTGTTATGTCTGGGTGTAGCTCTTCTTGGGGTTCATGTAGGACACAGCCTGGGACACTGTCTGGTCCCATTGATGCAGTGTTTATTGCTTTGGAGAGGGCAGCTCTTACCTGAGCATCTGGGATGTCAGGGGGGGCAGCACTCTGCTGGGAGACATATATGCCCTTTTGGTGTGGTGGAGGGGAGAAGGTAGCAGTGAACCTGTCCACGAGGATGATGGCAATGTCTGTGTGTTTGGTATTTCGTCTGACATCTTGGACTACCTCTGAGCATATCTGGGTATTACCACCCAGGTTCCTAACATAACTACAGAAAGCCTTGTGATTATCATTAGTGTCTTGTGGAATCTTCTCTCAAAGATGGCCTTAGACAATCTTATGAGTGCCTGTAGTTGTCTTCTAATACTCATCAGTGATGCCTTCACATTTTGGGAGTTTGTTGTATCATGTAGTGGCTTCATCCTTCTATTGTATAGTTTGTTTATGGCTGGTGTCCAGCACACAGGACGTCTGCCTTTGGAGGATTGGGTCTTGCTTTCATATGTGATTGCATGATCCATGCATTCCTGAATGTGTCCATAGAATGCCTTTATACAGGTATCTGCAGTCTGGTCCATATTTTCAACAGGCCTGGGGGCTTTAAATGTTTCCACATCATTTATGATGAGTGTGAACATGCTTGACATGAGCTGTTGACTGACGTCCTGCCCTCCAGACTGAGCAAGGTGAGGGTCACATTTAGCTACCTGTCGGGTGATAGAATGTGCCACATAACACAAGCACACAGGTCACTCCACAGCAAGTACAAGTATGAGGCCGTCATTGTCCATGCTGGTGTGAACAACCTGAGACGTACCTCCCTGGACCACATGGAAAGAGACACAGAGGAGCTCTTACAGCACCCTCTCAAACTCAGGACTCTCACACAGCCTTCATGCTGACACAGGAGAGTATAGATTTCTCTGCAAACACCATCATACTGGGTGACGTCAGCTACCCAAACATAGACTGTGAACATTACTCAAGCCACAATACCCAAGCTCTAGGGTTCCCATAGTTCACTCTTTAGCTATGGAACAGGTAGTCAACTTTCCCACAAGAGGGGCAGATATACTAGACCTGATCATCACAAACATGAGTACACAATGCTCACCACTTGAAGTATATCCCTCATTGTTGCAATCGAACCATATACTAATCACACAGGAGTACTGGATCCCAAACATATGCAAACCTCAAACACATTGATGTGTGTGTGGGAAATGCCCCTATTAGCAACTGTGACAGTACACTACAGGATGCAGATTCCCCTTTTGAAACACTGATGATGTCAGCACTCTATAACTATATTACCTGACTTAAAGTTCTCTAGTAGTTCGTATAGCGCGCTCTGCAAATGCGTCTTTCTCTGGTGTCATAACATAGTTAGGTAGGGGTTTGAATCCTGTAAAGGGAGTGTATGTGTGTTAGTATGAGTGGGGTTTGTGTGTGTGCATAATGCTGTGAGGGAAAAGTGCCTTTCGCCAGCTGGGAGAACACACTACAGGGTGCACATCCCTCTTTCTAAACACAGATGATGTCAGCACCCTCTAAATACAGCATTAGAAAGAATTTCTCCCACTAATGCAAATAGCACACTCTGCTAATGTGTCTGCCTCTAATGTCATAACACAGTTAGGTAGGGGTTTGAATCTTGCAAATGGAAAGTATGTGTTTTACTGTGGGTGGGGTTAGTGTGTGTGCACAATGGTGGGGGTGGGATGTGGCTTTTGCCAAATAGGGCTATGCACTACAGGGTGCATATTTCCCTTAACAAACAGTGATGTTGACAGCACCCTATACAAACAAAACAACAAAAGAGAAGGTGTTGGTACCAATAACGCATGTAAGGTAACACTTCTTCAAGTAATATCCACAAAACGAAGTAGGATAAACGAACAATCCTTTTACTCTATACAAACAACATGACAACAGACAACTGCCAGTACTCAGTATAGTGCTACATGCTACTGTAACACGCACATGTACCAGAATATACCTAGATAGTGTTTTGAAGCCTGAATGTGGCAAGTGTGTGAATGTGGGATGTTTCTGTGTGTGCATTTCCGTATGGAAAACATGTTTGATCTGGCAATCAGGGTACCACAGTACCTGATGCACATAACACTTTTAAACTAATGAGATTGCCTGCACCCTGTGAGTACAGGTAGAGAGGAGGAAATCGGTAGTAATCCACATAGTGCACTTTTCAAATGTGTACCTGTCATGTATAGACAGCTACTCATGTAGGGTAATAAATAATGGGAATGGCAGGTGAGCGTGTGCATGTGTGGGGGTAGCAGGGTGTGTGTAAATGCATGTATGACAGAACAGATACATATAGCTGAATCTACATAACAGAACATGATGCACATTCCCATAGTCAATGGTAGCATGTGATGGTGTGCAGCTGGTACACTTTGGTAAGTAGTATGGGTGCAGATAACAATTCAGGACATTCATACAGATACTGCAGCAGGAATGCTGGGATATACACACAATCATAGTGGAACAGTGAACAGTTACCAACATGTTACTACTAATACGCATCTATGTAGTCACCCTGTGCATCAGCAACGTGTTTACCTTTTCCTGCACCAATGTTGTAGTATGCAGGAGGTGGCACAGTGTCATCATATGCACAGGGTGTGGGTTAGGTATGCCCAAGCCAGCCACTGGTAACACCAATTGACATGTGTGTGTATGTGTGTTTGTGAGGGGCAGCAGTACAGGGTGGACCAGTGTTGGTGCAGTGTGTGTGTATGTGTTTGCCCTAGGTGTTAAATTTCTGCATGTGTGTAAGCACGCACACAGTCCCACATAATGGCTGCCATGTACAGGGTTTTGTGGACAGCCACAGACTGCACCTGTCAGGTCATCCAGATCAGTGTCTGTGGGCACGGACACGGTACCTGTGCCTGGCAGGGGTGCTATGGACTGTATCCGGTACTAACCCAGACTGGGTACTGTCATTGGAAGTGGGGGTGTGTTGACTGGACACAGTTCCCTGTTGGGACTGTCCAGAGCCACGTGCACGTGGTCTCCTGGGGTGTCCTGATGACAGCACAGACCCAGCATTGCTGGGGCTGGTGCTGGCACTTGAGGTGCGTGAGTGGGCCTGTTGTCGCTCGCGCCACTGCCAGCTAGTGCTGTTGCTGGCATATGGCCACGTTGACGTCGCAAACGCACACCATCGCCCTGGCCCATGGACATCTGGTAGTGGAGCAGCTGTTCTATGTCCCCACAATGTCTGTCAACGACATCTGTGAAGTTACGAATAGCATTCGCAACGTCATGCATGCCGTGACCCCCTCCTCCTAACAACAAATTCAAACACATGTGAGTGATGCAACCATATACCAAACTGGAGGCTAGGCTCTCTCTACTCAATACTGCCATAACCAGTCAGGTGGAGAAGGAAACCACACTCACTACACTTCCAGTCTCACATAGACCTACCACGACAGCAAAACTAACACATAATCACACAACAACATACTCGGAGGCTCAGACTACAGATCTGCCTACGCAGCAGAGACCTCCAAAGCGGACACCCAAGCAACCACTACCACAGAAACAAACAAACACGTGCAAAACATATCTCACAAAGCCAATGTGCTGAACACTCACAGCCCTTAACAGTAAACAACACACCTCATACACCTGTAATAGGTGCCTCTATCATCAGGCACACTGACATCACGTTCACCAGGCTTAGCGAGGAGAGGGTCACAGTGTGCAGCCTGTCGGGCACTACGACCCGCCACATAACACAAACACTCAAGTAACTCCAAGGCAAGTACAGGTATGACTCACTCAATGTCCATGCTGGTGTGAATGACCTGACACATACCTCCCTGGACTACATGACATGAGACAGAAAGGAGCTCTCTGAGCATGTAGCCCATGACAGTATGACCCTGACCTTGAGTAGCATCTTACCCTCACCATGAATGATGCCAAAATATCAAGGCAAGATGATCCCTTTCAACAACTGAATGAAGTACTGGTGTCATTCACAGGTGAGCCAATGCCTGTCATCTTGGGGTGATATGCTGTACAAGCCACGATGCTTTGCTAGGGACAGCTTGCACCTGTCACCCCTGGCCTTTTGGATTTTGGCAGAGGCTCTTGCTACACCCATAGTGCCTTTATTAGACAAGGCTCATAAGGCAAACCCACATCCATACGTATCACAAAGGATGTGGAACTAAGAGTGATGCTACTCAACACCAGAAGTCTGGACCTCAGGATACATGCACTCAAAACTCTACTTAGCATTATGGACATTGATATCTGTGCAGTAACAAAAACCTGTTTCAGGTTTCCCAGGAGCACACCAGCACTAACAAGTTATACCTGTTACCATTCTTGTCGGCCCCAACACTTGGACCAGACAACAAAGGAGGGGGAGTATCAATATTCATCGCAGATTCCCACACCTCCACATTGGTGGCAAAGTGCCACATAGGTGTTAAGCCATTGAGTACAGAAGACGTAATTGGGGACCTGGGGAACAAACTTGATAGCAATCTGTCATTTGTCAACCACATGGCCAACGTGGATTGAAAGACATGTTATATAGCCCAGCTAATCATGAAGGGATTCACATGTACGGCAGGGAGGTCATTGTGCCAATTTACTCATCTATCATCAGGCCTATAATTGAGTACAATGCACCTTTTGGGATGTACCTAACCAGACACCTACAGCAACTGGTAAAGCCCAACAGTACCTCATCAAGAGGATCAAAGGGCTCAAACAGATGCCATATGCTGCCCAGTTAAAGAAAATCCAGCTGAACTCAGTGGCATACTGCCTGTTCAGAGGCAATCTGTGCCTGCCATATACAGCCATGTCCAACCCAGAAGTAATGAACATGCTGCACCTCAGGAAATCAAAGTCCCATACAGCCACACGCTCAGGAGACCTGAACCTTAGCACTGACATAAATAGGACATGCTGGAGGGGCATATTCCTTACCCAGAGGCTCCCTTCACTCTGTAATGAACTCACAGTACAGGTTAGGCAGAGTCCCTCATTGACTGTCTTCCATAGGAATCTGGATGAGTGGATGGAGATCATAGTTGTACCCCGGGTATCACTTCTATGTCACTGTTAGACAGAGGCACAGTATACTAACCTCGGAAAAGGGCATAGCAGCATAAATTTTAATTTGGTGGCAAAAGACAAACACATTCCACTAGGCTTATCAATGCCCTAGGGCAAATAGCCTAGTATGAACCTATGAACCTATGTGTACTGCTATAGTACTTCTGCCATATGTTGCATGTGTGTGTGTTGTGGGGGATGCACAGGTAATGGCCAGATATTTCTGCACAGGCAACACATCTGAAACCCTCTGGGTGTTCATCCCTACATACTGTATGTGTGTTGCCATCCAACCCTGTGATGTGGACACACATTACTCAGCCTGGATATACATATCCCAACAACACCACAAGCACAGTACACTACCTTGCTATGTATGCATGTAATTACACAGTTATTCACTAGTTAGGACTGTGATGCTATCCATGCAGCCCACTGGGCCAGTGGAAGCCACAACACACGCTGCCGGCCCCTTTACAAAAGCTTACCACAGACATCCCACATAGTGCATGTACTGTGCACACTCATATCTAACCCAGACCGTATGCACACCACTTATTTATCCTGTCCAGTGGACTACAGATACAGGCACATTGTATGACAATAGCAGGAGGCTACTGCAGCACAGGGCAGATTCACATGAAAGCAAGGCATCTGTGGTCAGCAGTGTTAAGATGCTTCACATTCATCACATGCACAGATATTGGCAACATTGTTGCAGACAGTTTAGGTGCAGGTACCCCCACCATTCTCCTACACAAGTGGAATTAGTTATCACAGATGACTGTAACCTCCCTACCATCTCACATGTCCAAGTGAGGGCCACCCTCAACATTGCAGAACACATAGCATCACTGTTACAAAATGGTATCCCTGGATGTGTGATACGTTCACCCCTAGAGGACATAGCACCACATTACAGACTGATATTAATCCCTGGCCATACTACAGGATATGTACCTGAACAGTGCCATACATACACAGTGGTCCCACACCAATGAGGAGGAACCTCTACTGACCCTGGGAACTATTGCATCATATGCATAACTGGCCTTGTGTTCTAAGCTATGGAAGTCTTAAGTATGGAAGACATGTACAGCAATATTACATATGTATATATATCAGAACTATTTACACACAACCTATCTCATGGACATACCTATAGATAGTGAACTATGATACATTTGGAGGTGTCACAGTAAACGCAGTATTAACCTGCTACTTTGCATTACCTGTGTTTGTGACAGCTGTTGCTGTGCCAGTGGTGCTGCTTGCTGCTTGCTGTTTGCTGCTGCTGCTGGTTTTGCTGCTGGCTGTCTTTATTTCTGTTTTGTTCTCTCTCTGTCTCTCTCTCTCTTTCTCTGTCAGTTTTGTGCAATGAATGTATTGCATGTGTGGAGTGTGGGTACTGGATGCTTTTGTAGGTATCTGCATAGGTCCATGTGATTGCCTCTGCACCAATTGTAAGGCAGCATTTGCTAATTGCATGCAGCCAGTTGTCTACTGATTGCATGTCTCACTGTGATTTCAGGACAGTGCTATAAAAGGGTATGTGAGATAGGCGTTGCCCTTTCAGATTGTAAGGGCGTGGACCATGCTGGTATGCTGTTGACAGTGTTCTGTGAGTGTGAAGGTTAGTACGTTTCTCATGCTTCATGCTGTGTTGTAAATTCAGGTTGCTGCATTTCTCTCACCTGTTCCCTGTAGTGAGTGTGTATGCATACTGACACCTACAACTATATTTCATATGTATTGCTTTATATATATATATATATATATATATATATTTATATATATATATATGTACATATACATACTGTCATATATGTACATTAGCTGACATTATTGGGTACAAGCTAACAATTAGCAGGGCTGTTTCTGTTAACACTACACTAGTATGGGAATCCAGTAATTGGGACAGTAAAAGTCTGCCTGACATGCTTTGGGTAGTACACATACTATATTGCCTTTATCTTCATTCCTACTATTACATGTTCTACTTATTTTAGCACTATATTCCTGTATGAGAGTCATGGCTTACTGGTAGGACATACAGACTAGTGTTACAATGGTCTTGTGGTAGGGCCTACTAGTATGCTTATATTTTGTTTTCAAATTGAGTACAGGGCCTATCAATCAAAGTGCTGGAGGCACCTTTAAGCAGTTAAAGGGGTTAGTAGGTCTCACAGGAGTCAGGCTGTGTTGCAGATCCTGGTTGCTGCATTTATCTTCACTGTTTCCTGTAGTGAGTGTGTATGGATACTGACACCTACCACTATATTTCATATGTATTAATATATGTATATATATATATATATATATATATATATATATATATATATATATATATATATATATGTGTGTGTATGTGTACATATACATACCTTCATATATGTACATTACCTTACATGATTATGTACAAGCTAACAATTAGCAGGGCTGTTTCTGTGAACACTAAACTAGTATGGGAATCCAGTAATTCAGGCATTAAAATCTACCTGACATGCTTTGGGTAGTACACATCCTATATTGCCTTTATATTGATTCCTACTATTACATGTTATATATATATTTTAGCACTATGTTCTTGTATGAGAGTCATGGCTTAGTGGTTGGTCATACAGACTAGTGTTACCAGGGTCCTGGGTTCGAGACTGACAGTAGGAATGTATTTTTCTTTCAAACTGAGTATAGGACCTGTCAATCAAAGTGCTGAAGGCACCTTTATGCAGTTAAAAGGGTTATTACGTCTCACAGGGGCCAGGCTGTGTTGTAGATTGTGGTTGCAGCATTTATTTTCACTGTTTCCTGTAGTGAGTGTGTGTGAATACTGACACCTAGCACTATATTTCACATGTATTAATATATTTATATATATATATATATATATATATATATATATATATATATATATATATATGTACATATAATACTTTCATATATGTACAGTACCTTACATTATTATGTACAAGCTAACAATTAGCAGGGCTGTTTCCGTGAACACTAAACTAGTATGGGAATCCAGTAATTCAGGCATTAAAAATCTACCTGACATGCTTTGGGTAGTACACATCCTATATTGCCTTTATATTGATTCCTACTATTACATGTTATATATATTTTAGCACGATGTTTTTGTATGAGAGTCATGGCTTAGTGGTAGGTCATACAGACTAGTGTTACCAAGGTCCTAGGTTTGAGACTGACAGTGGATATTTATTTTTCTTTCGAAATGAGTACAGGACCTGTCAATCAAAAGTGCCAAAGGCACTTTTAAGCATTTAAAACCAGGTCTGCGCTGCTTGGCAGAGCTCACGCATGCACTGGCGTTGAGCTCTCTTACACAAGACACCCGCTATTTTCTTTGAAAGAAAAGAAAAAGGGGTGAAAGGAAAGTGGTGAAAAGGGGTCACAAAGAGGATAAGACAGTAGGGAAACAAGCTTGGAATTTGCAGGAAGGATGTAGGTGAGGCCCATAGCTGCCCATGTCTTTCTCAGCAACAGCTGTGCATTTGTATGCAATTTGGTGTGAAATTTGGAACCTTCCACCCTGAGAGAGGTGTCAGGACAACATTAATACCTGTTGTACAGCTTAATTGTAATTAACAGTTTCAATGTCCAGCGGACATGTGTGCAACATGGACAGCTATGTATGGGGCGTAATTTTTTGTGGGTACAGAGTGCCCTTTTTTTTTATCAGGTGAGAGTGGTATGTCAGGTGAGGTAGTCAGTATAGCTGGGGAGGTAGGTTGGGTAGATTAACAGACAAGACAGACAAGACGCATACAGGGCGGTGTATGACACATGTGGGGGTTACACAATTGACGGGACGGAGGTTGGGATATCCAAGACACATGAGCCCACAGATGGCAACAGTGGAACTGATATCCCCACCCATAGGCAGTTGCCACTGTTCCTTCACAGCCCAGGACGGGGCTGTGCTGGGGCTGTGCAGGCGGGACAACGGGCAAGCCGCAGCTGTGCCACCGGCCTCAAGCTGGTGTAGGGGCCCAAGGACAGAGTCTTGGATCTCCCTTCGCACCACAGACTGGACACCTTGGAGGGTGAGTGGACATGCTCCTCCGGCCACACTTGCAGAGGGGACGGGCCCCAACTCCTGCGCTTCCACCCGAGGTGGCACAGGGCCACCGGAGGAGGGTCCGCCTGGGCACTAGTGCCAGGTGCAGTCGCCAGCTGAGGTGGGAGAGGTGGGTCCGCTGGGACCTGCCTTCCCAAGCGTTCTAGGTTTGTGTGTATGTTATGTTAGTTTGGGTTAGTGGCATATTATTCCATTCAAATTAGTTGTAACAGCATGCATTGGTATTCCCATTAAACAAACACCCAGATATTAACACCATTGAACAACGGGCATATCAATATCACATGCATTATTTGAACGGAAATACACAATCAAACAACAAGCAGGGTTGATTAATGGCAACAGGCCATCAGGTTTGCAGGTTTGCAGGTATGACCAGGGCACATGCAACAACAGACATGCATATATTTTGAAACAGGGCAAATGTCCATGGTTAATGAAATGTTCACATACCAATATTTGGTGGGTTTTAATTTGCAATTATAGGGTGGGGTGGAGAAAGAAAATGATGACACATTCATAAATTATACATTGATATACATTTGTAATAGAAACACAATTAACTTGTGGGTGATAGTTTCCAAATGATTTTTAATTGACTGTCATGCTAGACCTGTTACAGATACATCACTATCCTAGTTATTTTGAATTTGATCAGATACATCATCCTGCTACACTTTGATGACAGGGCAGGGGACAACTATAGATGTTTAGTATGTCAGACAATCATTCATTCTATCTGCAAATTGCTGACTGTGATCACCATATACAGATTTTGGCCTGAACATTCAAGAGTCAGACACACTGAAATCAGTTTGGAATGTTAAGTTTTAATTCCCACATGCATTTAGTTCTGTAGAACCACACTGAAACTTATATATTCAGGTGTTATTTCTACTTTATTCATTGATACATGACCCTTTCTGTCACTCTCACACATCCTGCAATTTCACAGTTCAGGTTGGTACTTCTAGGCTTTGTTCACATATTAGACCTGTGGGGATTCCAACACTTTCCAGCAGCCTCACTTCTGTCATGATTCAGCATTTCAACAGGGGATATATCTCACATGTGATTACCTCAGATTCTGAAGCTGTACTCTTGAGACTACTGCAGGTTATACTACATTTAATTAATGGTGGGACATCTGTATTACAGCACTATTTATTTCTATCACTTATATTTCCAATTTCACTTGCATACTGATGAACTTGTTGCAGCCATACCTGCAGACTTTTACTTGCTGCTTGCACATTCTATTACTTTTAAGCAATACAATGCAGTGTTCTGCTACATGCTACACTATAATATGTATTTACAAGTACTAGGTGGGGTTACTAACCTGCATTGTGGCGCAGCCGCACCAGTCTGCGGTCATGTGTCTCTCGATTCATAGACCGGACACCTGCAGCTGTAATACAAAACAAGTAATATTGGGATACACATCTCCATGGTATCAGCTAGTTGAATTCCTTACATACATAGGTAAAATGTAACTTACTCAGTAGTTGGGCGTTGGGCATATCCGGGGCCTCCTGGATCCATTGGGTCAACTGGTCTTGCTTACATCACTTCAGGTCCGCATGGTGGTGACGAACCTGCTCACCAGTGCGTGGAATCCCAGTAGCACTAGTAAGATCATGAGCCAACTGGTCCCATGCCTCCACCCTGTACGCTCCCCATGAGACCTGACCCTGCATGAGTTGGGCCTCATGATGGTGAACTAGGAGCCAGACCATGTATCTGGACTCCTCAATGCCCCACCGCTGTGCTCGAAAGCAACGTCCCTCCCCTACTCCACTCATTCTGCCTGCAGGTGTATTCTACAATCGTTTATGCTGTGTATTCCCGCCTATGGGGCTTATAAATGCCGATTTTCCCACACATTTCTATGATTGACCGGTTTAGAATTGTATCTACTTCACAGAAACTGCGTTATCATGCTCCATTTTTGGATTACATCCTATATATATGCTATTTCTGCATTTCTAAGTACTGCTGTCATGGCTTAGTGGTGTAGTACCTGGACTCTAGTGCATGGTATCCTGGGTTCAAATCTGACCACTGAATTTTAATTTTTATGACTGTCTGGAAATTACTTCAGGACCTGTCAATCAAACATGCCAAAAGCACTTTTAAGCACTTAAAACCAGGTCTGCGCTCGTTTGCGTGGAGCTCACACATGCGCACCGGCGGTTAGCTTGTGGGCGCGTCGTGCAAACGGTGTGCACTGGGTTACACCTTAATTGGCTAGTAACACACATGTTAAACTAAGCACAGCTAGTTGCACACAGTTTGAGCCTGTTAAACCAGTGCTTAGCTCTGAGCAAGCAATTTGCAGTTTGTGAAACACTACTTAGCTACGGGCACTCTGTCTCACTGCAATTTAGCTATCAGTACATTTCTAACAATTTTTATTCTTGTATTACTTGGAAATGTATGCTCCATTTCATTCCATTTTACAAAAGGAAATACTTTTACATTTGTACAATACTGTCAGGGGCCTTTTTAGTGCTTATTTACAAAAAAAAAAAAGGGTGTTGTGTGGGCTCGAACCTTGCCTGCCTGCTCTCAAGCTGACAACTCTACCACTCTGCTATTACTTCTTGGCTTTCTTTGCATATTTAGTTCTTATATCCTTTTCCACTGATTGCTAACTGCAGTTGCGCTAGTAGCACACCCACGCTACTGCAGCACACAATAGCAAACATTTACGGGGTTTAAAAAAAATAAAACAGTTTTTATTTTTATTTTATAACATCTGTTCACTCTTTACATTGCTGGTCTGTGGGGGCATGTGTTGTGTAGTGTGTTTATTCACATTTCCATGGCCTTTCTCGTGGCTGTTTACTTTCAGCCATTATAGACTTCCGGGGGCGTGTCCGCTTGCAGGGCTTAGCCAACAGACACGCCCCCTACTGTCTTACATGGTCCGTGTAAGAGTTACAGTGTGATTCAGCATGCCTCATGCATATGCATGACATGCTGACATCACACCGTTTAACTGCAGCCTCCGTGTAAGAGTTATAACTCTTACACGGAGGCTTCCTGAATCTGGCCCGTTATTTAAGAAAAGTATGTATTTGTTTTAAATAATGTCATTGTATAATAGCAATAACCTACTCTGTGGTTGTGGTTTAGTGAAATTTACCCACAGTTGGCTTTATTTAATCACTCAGGCTTCGTTCTCTTGATTAAACCACACCAACCATGGGTAAATCTTCAATATACCACACCACATTGTCGGTTATTGCTTAATTATACAACAACCCCCCCCCCCCCATTAATATTCTAAAACGTGCACGCTGATTGGTCAGCATGCATGTTCTAAATCAGAGTTATACTGATGGTTGCCCGGACTTTTTCCATTAGGATAACTTTTTTTAAAGCAACGGAGAATGCAAGATCTCCATTGCTTTTTACACACTGTCTCGCTATGTTAAAATGAGTTTAACATAGCGAGACAGCTTTAAAAAAAGTAACAGAGATCTTCCTATCTCCATTGCTTTTTAGTGTCTCACTATGTTAAATGGGTTTAACATAGCGATACAGCTTTAAAAAAATCAAAGGAGATTTTCCGTTGCTTTTTAAAGCTGTCTCGCTATGTTAAACTCCTTTAACATAGAGACAGTTTGTAAAATGCAACAGAGATCTTGCTTTCTGTTGCTTTTGCCCACAGCTCTGATGTACTGCGTAAGCATGCGCAGTACATCAGAACTGCCACAGAATACCAGACAGCTGCGGAAGGGCAGCAAGGAGGCATTATACAATGCCATTATTTAAGAAAAGTAATTTTTTTTTCTTAAATAATGTCATTGTACAATAGCAATAACCCACTTCTGGGTGTGGGTAATGCTGATTTACCCATGGTTGTCTTTGTTTGGCCACTCGGGCTTCGCCCTCATGACCAAACCACACCAACCATGGGTAAATCCAGCATTACCCACACTCAGGCATGGGTTATTGCTATAATAACACTGTTACCATGATACAGTATAAAAAAACCTGAAACAGTCTTTACCAATACTGACATCATAACTCAGCGTTAGACACAGAATGCCAACTGAACACTAGTAGCATACATCAAGGAAAAGAGAGAGAGATTATGCATCCACAATGTGTGTGGTAGCACTAGCAAATGAAGTAGCATCTCCCTCAACAGCTATAAATGTTTAATATATCAAATACAACTTGTAGTTTCTCAATGTACAATCTACAAACAATTCTATAAAATAGATGCAGCACTCTACAAACATTTCACAGGAACAATAAAATTTTCACTCAGGTCAAATAAAGATACCAGAAAATAAATTAGCCAGTTTAGAATTCAAAAAGGCAGTAGCTAAGGACAAAATATCAGCTACTGAAATTCCAATTCAGTATTAAAGATGTAATTGATAGACTTGAGACTTGTGCTAGATGTAAAAATATTGAATTTTGCAAGCTTCAGAAAACTGGAGGCAGAATGGTCTAGAGCAAGTTCTATAACAAATCTTTGCTTGACCTTCAAACACAGTGTTTTGAGTTGAACAGATTTCATAGATACCTCACATCAACTCAGTTTTTTAGCAGGATAGATTTGATACACTAATAAACAGTGCTACTGAGCGAGAAAAACTTAATCTATAATAATAATAACATGTTTAAAAAAACAGATGTTTGGCTAAAGCAATAGGAAAGAAGTCCTTTCATTCTGAAGGAGCAATAATTTCTGTCTTTGCTGATTTACCTCTTGAAATTATTAAATAAAGGAACACGCTCACCGAGATTTGCCCCATGCTATGGAAGGAGGACACTACAGCAGCTTTTTTGTTTCCAGCTAAACTGCATGCTAAGTATGAGTTAAGTTTTCTAGGAATTTTATGAAATCCCTTTTTACTGGATCTTGAGCAGATGGACTTTATACCTTTACTTTTATTGTACACTCTTTTCTCATCTATTTGCACGGTTGTGGTAGATATGGATGCAAACCTTTCAATCTACTTTTTTTTTCTACAAATTTTGGGTATGTCATTTATTTTTTTTATGCATTTATTTATTTATACAGTGTGCTTTTAAATACCTTTACTGAATTATAATTTGTGACACAGGCAAATGTACATTTATATAAAACTAATCAAACTATATTAACAAGTTCACATTTACAAACGTTATAAATTACATATATTGTTATATAACATATAGTAAAAGGAACATTACATAACTTGTTCATCTCCTGCCTTATATAATTATGCTCTTAACACATTACTTAACATTTCTATCTTCTTCCTCTTTCAGTTTTTCCCGGTTAGGGGTCGCCACAGGAGATCACCTGTCCGCTCATGATTGGCAGTGGAGTTTTACAGTGTCGACTTGCCAGCCAGGCACCCAACCTTCCACAGAAGGCACACACACACATGCACTCACACCTAGGGGCTAATTTAGAGTGTCCAATCCACCTACAGCATGTCTTTGGGATGTGGAAGGAAACCAGAGCACCCGCAGGAAACCCACACGACCACAGGGAGGACATGCAGACTCCGCACAGAAGGCACCCCAGCCAAGAATCGAACTGGAGAACCTCTTGCTGTGAGGTGGCAATGCTAGCCGCTACACCACTGTGGCCGCCCTATTACTTAACATTTCCATCATTAATGCAAATGGAGCAAACAATGTTATTAAGTTAAGAAAAGTAATAGAATTTATTGAAACTAGTGATACTCATTGTAAATATCTGTCTGCAAAGACCTTTTGGCTAAAATTTCTTGTTAGTAACTATTGTAATGCACAATCAGGTGTAACAGTTTTGGTTAAGCAAACTTAAGTTTTTAAGTTAATTGAAGGTTTTACTTGTATCAATGGCAAAGTGTTGTTACCATCTTTGCATTTTACTTAGTTCTTTTTATATTTCACTTAATTATTATGAACTATTCCTGGATTGTATTACTTATGAACTATAGAAATTAGGTGGCACTTCAAATGTATTACAAGCAGATTGGAAGGTTGTATTAGAGCTTAAGTGTGATTGTTCTACTGTTCAAAAAGTAATGCTTATCATGCGAAACAATGGGGAACTGTTGGACTTATTTCTTAAGAAAGAAGAGTAAAGGATTCATTTCCTCAGTTGAAAGGTGTTTTACTCAGGAATTTCATTGTGCAAAATTAAGAGGTAATATTGATATGTTTTTTGATCCCTTGTTAGTTTTTTCTCTCCTCCAAAGCTCTTACATTGTCGGATCATTGTTTACATTTTCATTGCAACACATCTCAAGCAAAAATCATCCAAATTAAATAAGAATTCTTGCAATCTGTTTTAAACACAATCAGTTTTGTGAAGCTATTAAAATAAAAATTAGAAATCACTGAAAGAATAATCCTAACACCTTAACCACATTTCAATCTAAACAGGATGTTTTGAAAGCAACAAATCACACTTACATGGTAGCACACATCATTCATACTGTGGAAGACAGAAAAGCTGACATTAATCTTCTTGATCAGCAAGTGCTGCTTCCAACTAAATTATGATAAATATGTGGAAATATGGAAACAAATATTAATTACTCCAAAAACTGCTAGACCAGGCATTAGGACATAAAATATACAAGAAATATTTTTTTTTCAACAGGATAAAATAGGGGAACTATTAACTCTTCAGTGTCAGAAAAAATGCTATAAATGTTATATTAGAATTCCCAAGATGGACAAGGTTATTTTCAGATCAAGATACAACTACTAATAAACACTTATTTTAGTGGAGTGTAGAATAAAAACTAGACCAGAGATTTTCAAACTGCAAACAGTTACAAAAGTACACCTACATTAATTTTGAAATTCTTAATCTATAAATTTCATTACTTGAGATAAATGACACAATTCACTCTTTAAAAAGCAAAAAGCTCCTGGTCCAGATGGATATGTTGCTGAATTTTACCATAACTTTGTAAAAAAAGTAGACCCTTATTTTCTTCAATTACCTCTTTTATGGCTATTTTGTTTTGCAATATATATATATATATATATATATATATATATATAGATATATATATAATCTTAATTCAAAGAGAAGATAAAGGCAGTACAAAACCTGAACACTGTAGACTCATACTGATTTTAGATAAACTATTATTTTCAGCACAATTTATTTTTGGCCTAACACAGGGAAAACAAAAAAAAATCTACAAGCCAATAAGCTTTAATTATTCATCAAAATATCAAAGAAAATATTGTTTTTGTTGAAGTTGATGCATCCAAAGTGTTCAATTACATTAACTGGGAATATACTTGGCAAGTACTAATACTATTCATCACCTATATCACTTATCACTATGATGCACAATTTATATGCTGCATCTGAAATTTATATTAAAATAATCATTTATTAACTTGTGAATCACATCAAGAGTCAGACAAAGCTAACCTCTTTCTGCCACACTGTTTGTATTGCTATTAATAAATTACTACATAAACTACATTAGTCTAGCACAAAAATATCAAATTTCCTTGACAGCATATGCTGATGATACAATGACTATAGCTATAGACTTTCAGGATGATAATAAAATGATTGTGTTGAGTCACAAGCACATGAGATTATTGGCTATACCATTAACTGTAATACATCAGAAAGACTACGTCATAATAAGCCTTCTTTGAATAATGACCAAAATTCTTTAATTCCTTTAGTAGACTCATTTGCATTTTTAAGAATAAGGACATCACTTCATTATGAAAGAATAGTAGACTACACTTGTGGTTTGTATGGAAACAGAAAGCCCTCCAACTAAATGAAATTCATCATACTTTTTTCCTTTTTTGACATGAAACATTAACATCATGAAACGTTTAGTCTTCCTTTGATTTTTAGTTCTGTTACAGAACTTGCTGACTCCCTAATGGTTAATAGGATTTCTCAAGTTAAACATGCAGTAAATAAATTTTATGGAGAGGTTGTTCACCATGGATACCATGGCAGGTTTCAGCTACTCCTGTTTCTCAAACAGGACTAACTATATCAAACATTCAAATATATGTAATTGAATGTACCTTTATTCATTTAGTCAACATTCAGTTTCAAAACAAATCAGTTTTTCAATTATTAAGAGGCATGACTGTTCAATCATTATATTCTATTCCTAGGCTGGGGTCTATATTAGATTATCGAAAGTTTTATTCAGCGACTGCTCACATGAGCAAAAACTCTGGAAATCAAAAGGGTGTTTGTGGGGTTGTGGTACAGTGAAGAGTGAGATATTTGCCCTTTCCTCACTGTAGTATAATCTCGGAGTTGGAATATATAGTTATTAGAGGTTGTGGGGGTGCAGCCCCCCCACAATAAGAAGTTTGATTTCCAGCGTTTTTTGCTCATGTGAGCGTTCGCTGAATAAAACTTTTGATAATCTAATATAGACCCCCTAGACTGATAGCACAGAACCACAAAACTTTAAATTAGTATCTTACATTGCTTATTTTGATCAACTGATTTCTCTGTTCAAAGTTTCACATTATTATCTCATGATTAAATGTATTTCCTAAGCACGACACTTTCTCATGATATGATTATCTACATTATTCTCAAATTAATGATTGGCACAATCTATGTAGAAGTTTTAAGAACTTTGCAAAGATCCAAAAGAAAATGGAAATTTTAATTTATTAGGTAAGAGAAAGTAATGCATACTTGTTTACAAAATTACGACTAACTTCATTACAAGGATATAAGTGGGAAAAGCAGTGGATACTGTTTTATTTTTCTTTTTTAACTCAGAGCTGGCTTAAGACTCTTATGGAAGTTAATACGATACATAAATCAGTTAGGACTGGATTTGTTCAATAAACAATTTTGCATGGGATATAACTTACACATATAGATTGTATTTTATATAAATTTCAAATGACTCAGAGTGCTGGCTTGGTCATTTTGAGATAGGTAATTTATATCATTGGTGGTGATGTCCCTAAGTGTATAAATAATATACTTTCGATATTGTTAAAACTCTGGTGTATGTCCGAATTAATTGTATTTGGTCATTTTTTTTCTCTGGCTATAACTACTAAAAATGCATCTGATGTTAAGATAAATATAAGATTAACTTTAACAGTCATTAAAAATGTATTCTAGATAAATGAAAAAACTCTTCAGTGCTTTGATTTTCAATATCAAGATGGTAGAAATTATATTCTTAATATAAACATATATAAACTGTGTTTCTAGCATATTATAATATAACACTTCAAAAACTTTTATATTTCAGTATGCATTTTCCTTTCCCCCACTTTTTCTAACTAGCTTCGCTTTTTATTTCTTATTTCCTATGGAATTCTTCTCCCTTTTAATGTTTTTATTTTTTCCCTTTCAAATGTATTACATGCTCTTTATCATTTTCCCTGAAACAATAAACAAATACATAATGCTCAAACATTGCAGGAAATTGTGAAATTAATAAAAATGTAATGAAATATATATGTATTTTCATTTGAGATTATATGAATATGATGTAACTAGTTAAGCTCACAAGAATTAATTCAGACATTGTAAATTTTAGTGATGTAAGACAGATGTGTCTACTAGATTTGCAAGAAAAGCAAAAGTAAAAATGAAGTGAAATATGAATGACAAGTGAAATTTGAAGCACATATCTATAAAGCATCCTTCAGACTGTCAAATTAGTAAGGAAAAATGGTTGAAGTAAAACATATATTGTACAATGTAACAGTGCCTGCTTGCCTATTTTAGCAAGATTTATTCATTGGCTATAAAAGTTTCATATATGGTTTTAAATATATACAGCTGAGAGGAGAAAAGTACAGTTGTGTACACTTACCATAAATGTAGATGCTCAAGTGTATTCACTGTTGCAGTCGTTACATTTGGGTAATCTGCTGGCAGGTTGCCCTCAGTCGGCCTGAATAACAAAGTTTTGGGTCCTGCATCAGTTGCTGTCTCCTCTTCCATGACATCAGGTCGTCAGGGATATAAAACATGCAGCCGACGAATTTTATTCAGTTTTTCTTGCCCCAGATGTCAGGTGCCCCCCAAATGGGGAGCAAAAATATATATATATAAATAAATAGGAAATATATAAATGCACTTTTAAAAAACATAACTTTACCTTCAACTAAAAGCAAATATACCACAAAGGCTTTTGAGTATAGTGAAGGAAAGAAAAGGTATAGAAAGGGGGATGGCTGGTGGGTAACCCGGACTGCAACAGTGAATACACTCGAACATCTACATTTATGGTAAGTGTACACAACTGTATTATGTTCTTCGTGTTTCACTGTTGCAGTCATTACATTTGGCTAGAATCCCAAAACTATGGATGTGAGGATGGAACTATACAGCATTAGCAGCGGCTATAAGACCCTGCAGGACTGCAGTGGCAAAGCCTGCCCTGGATTTGGAGAAGAGAGATAAATGATAATGCTTTGTGAAGGTATGAACAGAGCTCCAAGTAGCAGCTTCTAGAATGTCTTTGGTTGGGTCCCCTCTAAGAAAAACTGCTGAAGTAGAGGCAGCCCTGGTAGGTAGAATGTGATCTGATCCCCTTGGGCACAGGTTTACCATGGTGTAAACAGCAGAAACAAATGCAGTGGCTTATCCATTTAGAAATAGTCTGTTTTGATATAGCCTTCCCCTCTGATCCTGCAGCAAATGCTACCAGTAGTTGCTCAGACTTTCTTAGAGATTTGGTCCTATTTAAGTAGAACCTTAGTTGTCTGTGTACATCCAATGAATGCAGAATCCACTCCCCCTTGTTCTGCGGATTTGGGTAAAATGTTGGCAGGTGAATGGTCTGGTTAAGAGCCACACTGGATACCACCTTAGGCATAAAAGAAGGATTGGTCCTGAGGGACACCCTGTCCGGGTAAAATATAATAAAAGGCTCCACTGCCATGAGAGCCTGTAGTTCTGAAACCCTTCTTGCTGAAGTGGCTGCCAAAAGAAAAGCTGTTTTCCAAGATAGAAATTTTATATCCGCAGTAGTTGCTGGTTCAAAAGGAGGCAGGGTGAGTTTTTCCAGCACAAAATTGAGGTCCCATGCAGGAGTTGGTGCTCTTCTGGGAGGCCTTAAATTGTTGGCCCCTCTAAGATACTTTTTAAGTAGTAGATGAGAAAAGAGGGAGGGATCTGTGTTGTAATGAGCCGAGATGGCGGAAGCATGGATTTTTATTGAAGAAAAAGATAGGCCCTTGTCAAGCATCTCACTCAAATATTGTAAAATCTGAGGAATATTGGGCTTTGCTGTGTCTATTCCTTGTGCTTGGTTCCAAGCACAGAATCTCTTCCATTTATCAGCATAAGATTTTCTAGTACTAGGCCTTCTGGCTTCCAAAATGACATCCATCACAGATTTACTGAGAGGTGTTGTTTGAATAATTAGTTGATTAGCCATGCTGTAAGATTTAGAGTTTGGAGCTGAGTGTGCAGAATTTGATAGTTCTGCTGAGACAGTAGATGAGGTATTTGAGGCAAGTACCATGGAGGAAGGTGAGACATATTCCTTAGAAGTGGGTACCAGTGCTGGTGTGGCCAGTCCGGCGCAATTAGGATAATTTTTGGTTTTTCCAGTCTGACTTTTAGTAAGACCTTGGAAAGCAGAGGGGGAAAGGCATAGACTGATAGTTTTTTCCAGCTGAAGGATAGAGCATCCACTTTCCATGCTTTTTTGTGATGAGTGCTTGTGCAGAATTTGTCCAACTGATAATTTTGGGGAGAGGCAAATAATATGTCTGGGCTCCCCCATTTCTGTGTTAACATGCTGAAGATTTGTGGATCCAGTTTCCATTCGTGTGGGTCCATAAGATTTCTGCTTAGGTCATATGCCAGAGTATTTTGCTTTCCTGGCAGGAATTGAGCTTGAACATGTATTTGGTAAGTCAAGGCTGTATTCCATAAAGCCATGGCTACTCTGCAAAGGGGGTAGGAATGTGTACCCCCCTGCTTGTTCATGTACCAAATAACTGTGCTGTTGTCTGTTTTTATCAGTAGTTGTCCTGGATGAAGTAAGTCCTTGAAGGCTGTCAGAGCATTTTGAACAGCTAGCATCTCTTTCTGGTTGATATGCAGATGCATTTGGTTTGGGTTCCATTTGCCCTGAATGCATCTCCCTGCCAGGTGGGCCCTCCAAGCATAGTCTGATGCATCTGTAGTTAGGGTTTGGGTGGCAGGGGGTAGAGTGAATGACAGTCCCTTGTTTTGGTGACATGCCTCTGCCCACCAATGAAACTCCTGTTGTAGGCAGGGAATGAGAGGAATCATTGTTTCCAGGCTGTGACAATGTTGACTCCATAAACTTTTTAGGTACCA
This sequence comes from Protopterus annectens, assembly GCF_019279795.1. Lineage (NCBI taxonomy): Eukaryota > Metazoa > Chordata > Ceratodontiformes > Protopteridae > Protopterus > Protopterus annectens. The sequence goes on from NC_056745.1 coordinate 718,744,881, forward strand.
TTGAAGTTTCCTCATATGCAGTCTTGCATATGGAATTAGTAGAATGCAGGATGCCATGAACCCCAAAGCCTGCAGAATTTGCCTTGCAATTTGTTTGAAGTATGTTGTCAGTTGTCTTTGTTTGTCTGGCATGAGGTAAGCCATCTGGGCAGTTGTATTTAAGCTTGCACCCAGGAATGTAATTATTTGAGAGGGTACCAGCTGTAATTTCTTTCCATTTATAGTGTACCCTAGGCATGCTAGAAGCCTTTTTACAAATGCTAGATGTTGAAGAAGAGTGTCCTTGTCCTCTACTTGAATGAGATAATCGTCCAGATAGGGATAAAACTCGAATGCTTCTTTGTCTGCAGAATGCAATAACTGGTGCCAGGCACTTTGTAAAGGCCCTGGGTGCAGTAGATAAGCCAAAGGGCAGTGCAGAGAATTGGTAATGCAAAACACCTGCTTTGAAGTGGAGGTATCTTCTGCATGCTTCCCTTATTGAGATATGCCTCTTTTAAGTCTAGAGTTACTAACCAAGTATTCCTGCCTAGCATAGGCAGCAGCTGTTGTAAAGTCAGCATTTTGAATTTTGGAATGTCCAGGAATGTGTTCAGAATCAATAAGTCCAGTATTGGGCACCAAGAATTGTCTTTTCTGGGTACCAGGAAAAGCCTTGAATAAAAACCTTGTCCTTTTTCCTTTTCTGGTACCAGTTGAATAGCCCCCATATCCATGAGGGACATGACTTGTTTCTGGGCCTCTGCCCACTGGTTTTGTGGCGGATCCGGCCATTGTTTGGAATTGGCAAAGTATGGAAATTAAATCTGTACCCCTGGGATACTATGTTTAATACCCACTTGTCCTGGGTAATTAAATGCCAGTTTTGAGCATAAAGTGCTAGTTTCCCCCCCAAGGGGGCTGCCAAAAGATAAGTGCTTGGTGCTGGTAGAGGAAAGTCATTGAGACTGCTTACTGTAGGGTTGTGCTTTGTTTCCTCCAGATTTGGAGGTTGAGGCACCCCATTGCTTTGATCCGTAAGAACCCTGTGACTGGCGTCTGGAGCCTTTCGAGCACCTGGATTTGCCCTGAGTGGCTCTTTTGGACACAGGAAAGGACCAATTTTTAGTAGGCCAGTGTCTACTGAACCTGAGTGGCTGCACTTGCAAGAAATCTTTTACAATTTGCATAGACTTAGCTTTGTCTTCCATTTTCTTTAAAACCTCTTCTGCCTTATTACCAAACAGAGTAACATGCTGCAAAGGTGCATCCAACAATTTACCTTTAACATGATCAGGCAGATTTTGCTCCTTGAGCCAATCATGCCTTCTAATCACAGATCCAGTAATGGCAACCCTACAAGAAGCCTCCAAGGAATCAAAACCACATTGCAAAGTATGCTTTCCAACCTGTTCTGCTGAATGCAATAAATCCTGTAACTCTTTATTTTCTGCACAATCAGAAATCAACATCATTTTCTGTAACAGTAAGTCCATAACATGCTGTTGATATTTAAGCATATGAAACTGTCAGTTTAAAGCCCTGATTGCCAAGGTTGCAGACGTATAAACCTTCTTACCCCATCTATCTAGCGCCCTGGAATCTCTATCAGAAGGGGTAGGATTTTTGGCTGTAGAAGCCTTTACACCCTTGGGACCCTGAGAAATAGTCTCTGGATCAGCAGCAGGATTTTTGAAAAGAAATTTGTGGGAGTCAGGAACCCTGTAATATCTGTCTGGTTTACTAGGAAATGGAGGCAGGGAATCGGGAGCCATATTTGATTCCAAGAACACATCATCAACAATGTCTAATACAGGAGGTATTGCCAAAGGCCTATGCTGAGGAAGAAGAAGGAAATCCCTAAGCCTCTTTTTTGATTCAGAGAAGTCCCGACTTTCCCAGTGAAAATGTTCCCTTAAAGTATGCAAAGTCTCTCCAAAAGAGTAATCCTCATGAGGAGATGCAGATGGGATGGATTCCTCTGCATCAGAATCCTCATATGGTGGAATAGAAAATTCCTGATCAGAAGAGGAATCAGAAAGAATGGAAACCTGATCTGAAGATTCATAATCAGTGCCTTGCCTAGGCCTCTTAGCAGGGGGGGGGGGTGGGAACCCCTGATCAAGGTAATTAAATCCTCAGACATTTTGATAATCTGTTTTTTAGGCATAGGGGCCTGAGCACGTGGCTCATGCGTCGGTTTTTTAGACATAGAAATTGTTTTTGTCCTTGTTTTTGTTGCTAGCATCAGTTTAATGTAAAAATGTTGAGGCCTGAAAACACCCTCAGAAGCCGGTGCCTGCTCAGCGGCTCCAGACCCATCCAAGGGAGAGACATCCGCTGGTTCAATACTCTGAGAATCTCGCGGCATACCGGACTCCGAATGGGTCTCGGTAGAGGCCTGTGACTCAAAAGTAGCAGGTATCAGGGGCTGCAAAAGTGCCTCACTGAGTACCAGGGAACCGGCGACTGGCTTAGGAGAAGCTTTGTCGTCTGTTTTGGACCTCAACGGTCTGTCTCTGTCTTTTTCTTTGCATTTTTTATGAACTCCAGTAGTCGGACAGCTAACCAATGACATTTCAGGATAATTAAATCTTGAACCAAAATATTTAGAAGCAAAAATATACCGACGCTTAATAGTGTGTTGGTTAAATCTAGCACAAAACCGGCAGCAAGGCACATTGTGATCAGGGCCTAGGCCAAGAATACAGTACAAATGAAAATCCTTATGAGGTATTTGCTTCTCACAGGTAATGCAATTATTAACTTTTACTGACATCGGTAAGGAGCAAGAAAAAGTTCCCTCAATGGGGTACTTAGCTTTAGTTTGAAGACTTTGGTTCTGAAACTTGAATACGACAATTTCAAGAGACGGCCGACCGGCACTTGCTAATTGCTTCTGCTTCAGGCACCGTGTGGCAAGAAAGACTGAATAAAATGGCATTGGCTGCATGTTTTATATCCCTGATGACCTGATGTCATGGAAGAGGAGACAGCAACCGACGCAGGACCCAAGACTTTGTTATTCAGGCCGACTGAGGGCAACCTGCCAGCAGATTACCCAAATGTAATGATTGCAACAGTGAAACACGAAGAACATCCTGAATTCCAAGAAGGTTCCAAGTAAGTGAAAATGTAATTAACATTCTTGAAATGCAGAGTGAAGAAGTGATATTAGAGCAGTACTGTAAAAACAACACACTGACACCTGCTGCCTCAGAGATACATCACTACCTATAGCTATCTTCATTATGACCTACTGCTTTACCTTACTATTCACAAGCTGACCTAAGAAAGAATGAATACATCTGATAACAGTTTCTTGTGGCTTTTGCAGTTATTTAAGCATGAAATAAGTGTGCTGTAGACTTTTGATTTTGTAATCAAGTAAAAAAAAAGAGTTGCAGACTGACATGGCCTTAACAGAAACCATATTGCATATGTTTTAGTAATTTCCAGTAGGAAAAATAAGTAACATGTTCTTACAATGAAAGGAAAAATTGCTAATGTTTTGTATCTTGATACTATCATGAAGCCAGATAAAAATGTGTACAACACAAAATTTAGCTCAGTCAATTATGACTGCAGACACACAGTTTGGAATGATGTAACAGTTCATCACTGAAAGAGAGAAAAGTCCATGCTTTCTGATATCTGATACCAACTGAAATGCGACCAGACCATTACAGAAATGATACCCTCCTTTGTGATATCTGATGCTGGCCTGAAGTACAACCAAAAATTAGACTTTAACACAAAGAGGATGATAAGAATTTACAAATTAGTTTCACTACAGTATATGTCTAGCACAAAAAAAAAAAAAGATGATGGCATACTGACTGGCAGCATTAACTTTGACATAGATTTCAAATTTCAGAGGTAAATATGTGTTATATAATGTAACAGTGGCTTCCTGCCTGCCTGTTTTGGCAGAAGAATATTTTAATACATGTAAAACCCTGCTGTCTTTGCAGAATATCACTGACATTCAGTGTTAAACTCTTAGCCTAGAGGGTTCCTGTGTATTTATAAGAGTTAGTCGCATTCTTTGAGTTTATTACTGCTCACTTTCTGAATTGTTTGGCTTCTGCTACATACCTACAATCAACTGCATTACTAGCTGAGATAAGTACAAACTTGCAGTGTTAAAGATTGTACTGCATTTTATTTTATTTTTCTGTGCATTTAATTGTTTCATTGGTCTGTCTCTATGTAGTTATTTATTTCTCTATTTAATTGTTTCATAGAATACTGTGGTGTCTCTCTGTCTCTGCACATAGTGGGGGCTATTGTGTTCCACTTCATTGATATTCAATGATAAACTCTTAGCCTAGAGGGCTCCTGTGTATTTATAAGAGTTAGTCACATTCTTTGAATTTATTACTGCTCAATTTCAGAGTTGTCTTCTGCTACATACCTGCAATCAACTGCATTACTAGCTGAGTTGAGTACAAACTTGCAGTGTTAAAGAATGTATTGCATTTTATTTTATTTTTTGTGCATTTAATTATTTCATTGGTCTGTGTCTCTCTGTAGTTATTTATTTTTCCATTTAATTGTTTCATAGAATACTGTGGTCTCTCTCTGTCTCTGCACATAGTGGGGGCTATTGTGCTTCATTTTATTGATATTCAGTGTTAAACTCTTAGCCTAGAGGGTTCTTGTGTATTTATGAGTTAGTCACATTCTTTGAATTTATTAATGCTCAATTTCTGAGTTGTTTGGCTTTTGCTACATACCCACAATCAACTGCATTATTAGCTGAGTTAAGTACAAACTTGCAGTGTTAAAGATTGCACTGCATTATATTTTATTTTTCTGTGCATTTAATTCTTTCATTGGTCTGTGTCTCTCTGTAGTTATTTATTTTTCTATTTAATTGTTTCATAGAATACTGTGGTGTCTCTCTGTCTCTGCACATAGTGGGGGCTATTGTGTTTCGCTTCATTTATATTCAGTGCTAAATTCTTAGCCTAGAGGGTTCCTGTGTATTTATAAGAGTTAGTCACATTCTTTGAATTTATTGCTGCTCAATTTCTGAGTTGTTTGGCTTCTGCTACATACCTACAATCAACTGCATTACTTGCTGAGTTAAGTACAAACTTGCAGTGTTAAAGATTGTACTGCATTTTGTTTTATTTTTCTGTGCATTTAATTGTTTCATTGGTCTGTGTCTCTCTGTAGTTATTTATTTTTCTATTTAATTGTTTCATAGAATACTGTGGTCTCTCTCTGTCACTGCACATAGTGGGGGCCATTGTGCTTCACTTCATTTACATTCAGTCTTAAACTCTTAGCCTAGAGGGTTCCTGTGTATTTATAAGAGTTAGTCACATTCTTTGAATTTATTACTGCTCAATTTCTGAGTTGTTTGGCTTCTGCTACATACCTACAATCAACTGCATTACTTGCTGAGTTAAGTACAAACTTGCAGTGTTAAAGATTGTACTGCATTTTGTTTTATTTTTCTGTGCATTTAATTCTTTCATTGGTCTGTGTCTCTCTGTAGTTATTTATTTTTCTATTTAATTGTTTCATAGAATACTGTGGTCTCTCTCTGTCTCTGCAGTTAGTTTCTCGCCCACCCTCCCTGTTCTAGTTGTGGCATTAATCTTGGTGGCTTTGGAATTGCCCGCCCCTCCTGTAAATATGTGTTTGCACACTCCTCCTGGGTCTATCTCATTTGCTCACTCAACCTAGTACAGTGAGATCATATTTTGATTTCAGACACTCCTACCAGTCCCATCTGTTCAGCTCTATCCCAGCTCTATTCCAGTCTAGTGTCACTAGCTCATTCTACCTAATACAGAGAGAACATTTGTGAAGGGAAAGCCACTTAGGTCCTTAATTTTGAATTATCTTCTGTTTCTCCTTTCTCCCTTCACACTTTCCAAAAAAATTCTAAGCTTGTTTCCTGCCTTTCCTGTAACTAGTTTAGTCCAGATACAGATTGGCTGTAACCAGGACTGTTTGTAAGCGTCTGAGCCCCCAAAGCCTTTCTGTGTTGGAGGAAAGCCTTCTAACTTATCAGTGGGAGTGATAAGCACTAGGTAGCCTATGTACCACAAGAGTGGTTTCTGGCCCAGAAATTGTAGTTTATTGGCCCTTTGGGCAGTTTTTCCATCTCTTTCAACTTTCTGGTTTAAAAGCCTGCATTTGCACTTGTTTCCCACCTTTTCTGTAACTAGTCTAGTCCAGATACAGATTTGCTTTTGAGCCCCCAAACCTTTCTGTGTTGGAGGGAAGCCTTCTAGCTTATCAGTGGGAGTGGTAAGCACTAGGTAGCCTGTCTACCACAAGAGTGGTTTCTGGCCCAGAAATTGTAGTTTATTGGCCGTTTGGGCAGTTTTTTCCATCTCTTTCAACTTTCTGGTTTAAAAGCCTGCATTTGCACTTGTTTCCCACCTTTCCTGTAACTAGTCTAGTCCAGATACAGATTTGCTGTACCCAGGACTGTCTATAAGCTTCTGAGCCCCCAAACCTTTCTGTGTTGGAGGGAAGCCTTCTAGCTTATCAGTAGGAGTGGTAAGCACAAGGTAGCCTATCTACCACAAGGGGTCTATATTAGAACACGGAAGTTTAAAAAAACTTTGAGTGTTCTAATATCGACCCATTTTCAGTGAACGCTGAAAATATCGAAGAAACAGAAAATCAAATTTTTTCCTAGGGAAAGAATTTGGTTGTCCATTTCTGTTGCTTTGGTATTTTCAGAGCTGTGGTGGAAAGTTACGGGTCAGGTTCAGGTAAGTGTGCAATTGTGTGGATGTGAGGGTTAGGGCGGGTTAGGTGAGTTAGGGTTAGGGCGAAGGTCAGGTGAGTGTGTGATTGTGTGGATGTGAGGGTTAGGGTGGGGGTAGGTGAGTTAGGGTTAGGTCGCAGATGAGGTGACTGTGCGATAGTAATGGACCTTTGGGTTAGGGTTTGGGTTAAGGTAAGTGGATACTTTAGTGGTGTATGTATAGTTCAGTGTAGGATTAGGTGTAAGAGTTTAGGTGTATGTGTGTGGATTGCTGTTTCTTTGGTGTGCTTGTGTTGTGTGCATGTGTTTTGAAACAGAGAATTTTATCCCTAAGAAAAAAATTTGCTGTTCCGTATGTTCAAAGTTTTTAACTTTCGTTGAATAGGGTTCGATATTAGAACACTTGAAGTTTTATAAAGACTAGGATCTACCTTCTGTATTGTAACCTGAGGAAGCGCACTAGGTTAGTGCGTGAAAGCGCTTGTTCTCTCTCTCAGTAAATTGCTCAACTGTTCATAGTGTTTCGTGGTGGTTCCTTGCAAGTCTACAGATATTCTGCCAGCTTTATTTTTCTCTGCTTGGGACCTTTGGATGGTCATACTTGGTTTGTTGCTGATACTACTGCTTCTTATTTTTTACCTGGTTGACCAACACGCGATGGATGTACCAAATATTGAGCTTGATTATAATCCGGCAGGTACGGGCTGTACCGAGGACTGGAATGGGTTATTTCACCAACAAGATAACCCTCTTTTGAACTTTGATGTTAGAGGTAACATTTCATATACTGCTATATCTAGTGCGGAGAATTTACAAGATTTTTACGGAGCACTTAGAACACTAGAGAATGACCTTTACAAATTATACCGGCATATCTGGCAAAGGAAGCACCTGGAGGCGTGCTTGCACTTTAAGGTCATTCCGCGAGGTATGCGTGTTCTATGTATGCCGAGTTATGGGGATGCCCACCCTGAGCTCTTGCGGAGGTGGCAACAACTAAATATAGACCTCAGTAATAAATACATTCAGTTGCTCATTGACTATTTTTTACCTGTTGAGGCTGAGCTCATTACGAAAGTGGAAGATGAACACAAGAATATTACCCAGTTATTTAAAAGTGAGTTCTGTGTCTCTAAGCTAAACAATATGCTGAGACAGCTCACGTTATATAGCAGTAAGCTTGAACAGATCAAGCTCAAAAAACGTAAGCGTGACTGTAATGATTTTCAAATGGGCCGCATCTTTGTGTGGCCGAGATTTAATGAAACGGCTGCATTAAATGAGGTCAATGACCAGGTTGACAACGTACCACCCAGCACCCCTAGTATCATTAGTGCATCCAATCTGCAGAGTAATTCTTCTGGCGGTCTTACTTCAACTAATCTGAACACAGAAGCTGATGTTACATTATCTGGTTCTTCACTCCCTTGTAACCAACAATGCCTTAAAACATCTGAAATAGCGGTAGCTAGACCCAGAATGAACGCTCATGGTTTGAACACCACACCGAATGTAGCGGCTTCTTTAAACTTCCCTCTACCCTACAAGAATCGAACGGCGGCACGTTCAACAAGCAGAGGGAGAGGCAAACGGAAGTTATCGGGAGAGGTCCGGGAACCCAGGAGAAAAAAGAATTGAACGTTTTATTCTTTAATTTAGCTTCCAAGGAGTTTACTGAAACTGAATGTTCCATTCTGAATAAGGGACTTTCATTTATTCCCGCTAGAAGAAGTGAACTATCTGATACCCTCATTATGCTTCGCAAGTTTACTAGGAAGGTAACACTAAAACTATTGTATAAGGACTCTGATGCTAATGACACTGTCTTTAATTCAGTTGTACTTAAAAGAAAGAGTACTTATGTACCACCTGTGTCAGGTTTAGTTGAATGTTTTCAATGTGCCTGTGAATATGATTTTTATCGTTACTATAAGGATAGGAAGCATAAGCATCTTTTTACTAACTTGAATGCGTTGCAGAAATGTAGCCTTGAATCCTTATGTAATGACAACAGTTTGGTGTTTAAACCTGCAGATAAAGGGGGGGTGTGGTCTCTATGGATTCAGCAATGTATAATGATTTGATGAATGAAATGTTAAATGATGATGTAGCTTATTCTCAATTAAGCAAAAATGAAGTAGAACCTATTGTTAGGAATGTGCACGATACCCTTTATGACTTATTGATGACTAGGTGTGTGGATAAATGCCTATATGACTTTTTAATAATTGAGACCCCACTAATTCCCCTTATCAAGGGGCTTCCCAAGATACATAAGGGGATACATCCACCACCTTTGCGCCCCATAGTGTCTGGGAAGCTCTGGGTCACGGAGAATGCCTCCGTATTTGTACAATCGAAATTAGGCCCTTTAGTTGGCAGTATACCCACAATCTTGAAAAATTCTTTCAACTTGTTGACGGATCTGAAGGATGCCTCGTTGCTCAAATGTTTAAAACATGATACACTGATGGTTACTTTGGATATAAAAAGCTTATTCACTAGTATACCTAATGAGTTTGGAGTTGATGCTGTCAGGAGCTGTCTGATGGAGCTTAGTAATCTGGCAAATGATGATCAGATGACGGTTTGTACCCTTTTGGATACAATACTGAACAACAATATTTTTCTGTTCCAGGATAGAATATATAGGCAGACATGGGGGGTTGCCATGGGCACCCCATGTGCCAATGCCTATGCTAACCTGGCAGTATATCAATGGGAAAAGACGTTCATTTTTAATGATGAAAGATACAAAAATAATGTCATTCTATACAGACGTTTTGTAGATGACATTCTTCTTTTTTGGAATGGAGATGTCAAATCCCTAGATAATTTTGTTGATTTCATGGGCTCAACAACCACTTTTTTGGAATTCACATATGAATGCTCTACCAGCAGAGTTGATTTCCTTGATATTACCATCAATAAGGATGACGAATGTGTAATTACAACGTCACTTTTCAGGAAATCCTGTTGGAGAAATGGCATCCTCCACTTTGAGAGTATGCATCCCAGGCATGTTTTTCCAAATGTGGTTAAAAATCAAATGTGTAGGATAGCTAGGTTATGTAGTAGCCCAGAGGACATGAGTTACCAGATGGATTTCCAGGAAGGTTGCCTTATTGATAGGGGATATCCAGTCCAGTTGGTGTCTAACCAAAGAAATAATGTTCCGGTTACAATCAGGTCAGCACAAAAACAATGGCGCTACATTGGTACGCTAAGAAACGACAAAAAGAAAATACAATATGACATTAGGTATACTAGTGATATAGGGCATATAGAGAATATTATTAAAAACAATTGGAAGTTATTAAATATGGATAAGGATCTGTCTAAAATAGTAGGCGATAGGCCAAGTTTTAGATATAATAATTGTCTGAATCTGAAGAGACTACTGTGTAAGGAGAAGGTGGAGATCGAACCCATAGACATCAGGGTGAATTATAGACAAGGCACCTTTCCATGCAGGAAATGTTGTGTATGCAAATACATTTCTAATGTTCAGAGGCTTGAACTTACAGATATAGGCATAGTGTTTGAGCCAAAGTTTTATGCGACATGTGATACGGTCAATGTTATTTATTTAGCTGTATGTGAACCCTGTGGGGCCTACTATGTGGGCATGACCACGCGCACGTTCAAGGACCGTATTTATAACCACGTGTATGACATTAGGAAAGGAAATACCACCAATGTGTTGGCCAGACACTGCCAACAGTTTCCGTCACATGTTTTTAAATTTAGGGTTCTGCAGCAGATACATCACAACAGAAGAGAAGGGGATATAGTGGGAGCCCTTGAGTTGAGTGAGTTGAAGTCGATACTTAACCTTAGGGCACATATGGAACCAGGCTTGAATTCAGCCTTAAGTATCAACCTGCCCTATTGGGTAATATATGAAGTTATCTTAATACTATTAGTTTTTAAATATATATAATGATGATATTTATTATACCATGATCAGGCTTAGATATTTGTATAAGGTTTTTATCTTAGTTGATGTGCCTTTATGGTACTTTTGTATCTGTTTATATTGTTTGAATTGTTTTATATTTACTTATATATGCCAGATCCCGACTTATTAGGATTCCGTATATAATTAGGTTGTGATTTTATTATATGTGTTTTTATGAATGTTTGTACTTAACTACCTTGAATATATAGAGATAGTAGGGTCTGCACTTTAAAATACAGTGCGTGTTTGTTCACAATTAAATGTATGTCTTTACAAGCAGTGTTTGAGATAACTTTGATGGTTTAGAAATCTGGCCGTCTCTTTAAATGCTGGTAAAAAATCAGGTTAATTGCTTGATTTAATTGATTAATTAGGGTGGATATGCTATGTATATAAAGACTAGGATCTACCTTCTGTATTGTAACCTGAGGAAGCGCACTAGGTTAGTGCGTGAAAGCGCTTGTTCTCTCTCTCAATAAATTGCTCAACTGTTCATAGTGTTTTGTGGTGGTTCCTTGCAAGTCTACAGATATTCTGCCAACACTTGAAGTTTTGAAACTTCAGTGTTCTAATATAGACCCTACCACAAATATGGTTTCTGGTCTAGAAATTGTAGTTTATTGGCCGTTTGGCAGTTTTTCCATCTCTTTCAACTTATTGGTTTAAAAGTCTGCATTTGCGCTTGTTTCCCATCTTTCCTGTAACTAGTCTAGTCCAGATGCAGATTTGCTGTATCCAAAACTGTTTGTAAGCTTCTGAGCCCCCCAAGCCTTTCTGTGCTGAAGGGAAGCCTTCTAGCTTATCAGTGGGAGTGGTAAGCACTAGGTAGCCAATCTACCACAAGAGTGGTTTCTGGTCCAGAAATTGTAGTTTATTGGCCGTTTGGGCAGTTTTTTTCCATCTCTTTCAACTTTCTGGTTTAAAAGCCTGCGTTTGCACTTGTTTCCCACCTTTCCTGTAACTAGTCTAGTCCAGATACAGATTTGCTGTACCCAGGACTGTCTGTAAGCTTCTGAGCCCCCAAACTTTTCTGTGTTGCAGGGAAGCCTTCTAGCTTACCAGTGGGAGTGGTAAGCACTAGGTGGCCTGTCTACCACAAGAGTGGTTTCTGGCCCAGAAATTGTAGTTTATTGGCCGTTTGGGCAGTTTTTTTTCCCATCTCTTTCAACTTTCTGGTTTAAAAGCCTGCATTTGCACTTGTTTCCCACCTTTCCTATAACTAGTCTAGTCCAGATACAGATTTGCTGTACCCAGGACTGTCTGTAAGCATCTGAGCCCCCAAAACCTTTCTGTGTTGGAGGGAAGCCTTCTAGCTTATCAGTGGGAGTGGTAAGCACTAGGTCGCCTATCTACCACAAGAGTAGTTTCTGGCCAAGAAATTGTAGTTTATTGGCCATTTGGACAGTTTTTCCACCTCTTTCAACAATCTGGTTTAAAAGCCTGTATTTGCGCTTGTTTTCTACCTTTCCTGTAACTAGTCTAGTCCAGATACAGATTTCAGGTATCCAGGACTGTGTTTGTAAGCTTCTGACCCCCCATGCTATTCTGTGTTGGAGGGAAGCCTTCTAGCTTATCAGTAGGAGTGGTAAGCACAAGGTAGCCTATCTACCACAAGGGGTCTATATTAGAACACGGAAGTTTATAAAACTTTGAGTGTTCTAATATCGACCCATTTTCAGCGAACGCTGAAAATATCGAAGAAACAGAAAATCAAATTTTTTCCTAGGGAAAGAATTTGGTTGTCCATTTCTATTGCTTTGGTATTTTCAGCGCTGTGGTGAAAAGTTACGGGTCAGGTTCAGGTAAGTGTGCAATTGTGTGGACGTGAGGGTTAGGGCAGGTTAGGTGAGTTAGGGTTAGGGCGAAGGTCAGGTAAGTGTGTGATTGTGTGGATGTGAGGGTTATGGCGGGGTAGGTGAGTTAGGTTTAGGGCGCGGATGAGGTGACTGTGCAATAGTGACGGACCTTTGGGTTAGGGTTTGGGTTAAGGTAAGTGGATAGTTAATGGTGTATGTATAGTTCAGTGTAGGATTAGGTGTAAGAGTTTAGGTGTATATGTGTGTGGATTGCTGTTTGTTTGGTGTGCTTGTGTTGTGTGCATGTGTTTTGAAACAGAGAATTTTTTCCCTAAGAAAAAATTTGCTGTTCTGTATGTTCGATGTTTTTAACTTTTGTTGAATGGGGTTCGATATTAGAACACTCGGAGTTTTGAAACTTCAGTGTTCTAATATAGACCCTACCACAAATATGGTTTCTGGCCTAGAAATTGTAGTGTATTGGCCATTTGGCAGTTTTTCCATCTCTTTCAACTTACTGGTTTAAAAGTCTGCATTTGCGCTTGTTTCCCATCTTTCCTGTAACTAGTCTAGTCCAGATGCAGATTTTCTGTATCCAGAACTGTTTGTAAGCTTCTGAGCCCCCCAAGCCTTTCTGTGCTGGAGGGAAGCCTTCTAGCTTATCAGTGGGAGTGGTAAGCACTAGGTAGCCTATCTACCACAAGAGTGGTTTCTGGCCCAGAAATTGTAGTTTATTGGCCGTTTGGGCAGTTTTTTCCATCTCTTTCAACTTTCTGGTTTAAAAGCCTGTGTTTGCACTTGTTTCCCACCTTTCCTGTAACTAGTCTAGTCCAGATACAGATTTGCTGTACCAAGGACTGTCTGTATGCTTCTGAGCCCCCAAACTTTTCTGTGTTGGAGAGAAGCCTTCTAGCTTACCAGTGGGAGTGGTAAGCACTAGGTAGCCTGTCTACCACAAGAGTGGTTTCTGGCCCAGAAATTGTAGTTTATTGGCCGTTTGGGCAGTTTTTTTCCCATCTCTTTCAACTTTCTGGTTTAAAAGCCTGCATTTGCAATGTTTCCCACCTTTCCTGTAACTAGTCTAGTCCAGATACAGATTTGCTGTACCCAGGACTGTCTGTAAGCATCTGAGCCCCCAAAACCTTTCTGTTTTGGAGGGAAGCCTTCTAGCTTATCAGTGGGAGTGGTAAGCACTAGGTCGCCTATCTACCACAAGAGTAGTTTTTGGCCCAGAAATTGTAGTTTATTGGCCATTTGGACAGTTTTTCCACCTCTTTCAACAATCTGGTTTAAAAGCCTGCATTTGCGCTTGTTTTCTGCCTTTCCTGTGACTAGTCTAGTCCAGATACAGATTTCAGGTATCCAGGACTGTGTTTGTAAGCTTCTGACCCCCCCCCATGCTATTCTGTGTTGGAGGGAAGTCTTCTAGCTTATCAGTAGGAGTGGTAAGCACAAGGTAGCCTATCTACCACAAGGGGTCTATATTAGAACACGGAAGTTTAAAAAACTTTGAGTGTTCTAATATCGACCCATTTTCAGCGAACGCTGAAAATATCGAAGAAACAGAAAATCAAATTTTTTCCTAGGGAAAGAATTTGGTTGTCCATTTCTATTGCTTTGGTATTTTCAGCGCTGTGGTGGAAAGTTACGGGTCAGGTTCAGGTAAGTGTGCAATTGTGTGGACGTGAGGGTTAGGGCGGGTAAGGTGAGTTAGGGTTAGGGCGAAGGTCAGGTAAGTGTGTGATTGTGTGGATGTGAGGGTTATGGCGGGGTAGGTGAGTAGGGTTTAGGGCAAGGATGAGGTGACTGTGCGATAGTGACGGACCTTTGGGTTAGGGTTTGGGTTAAGGTAAGTGGATAGCTAGTGGTGTATGTATAGTTCAGTGTAGGATTAGGTGTAAGAGTTTAGGTGTATATGTGTGTGGATTGCTGTTTGTTTGGTGTGCTTGTGTTGTGTGCATGTGTTTTGAAACAGAGAATTTTTTCCCTAAGAAAAAATTTGCTGTTCTGTATGTTCGATGTTTTTAACTTTTGTTGAATAGGGTTCGATATTAGAACACTCAGAGTTTTGAAACTTCAGTGTTCTAATATAGACCCTACCACAAATATGGTATCTGGCCTAGAAATTGTAGTTTATTGGACATTTGGCAGTTTTTCCATCTCTTTCAACTTACTGGTTTAAAAGTCCGCATTTGCGCTTATTTTCCATCTTTCCTGTAACTAGTCTAGTCCAGATGCAGATTTTCTGTATCCAGAACTGTTTGTAAGCTTCTGAGCCCCCCAAGCCTTTCTGTGCTGGAGGGAAGCCTTCTAGCTTATCAGTGGGAGTGGTAAGCACTAGGTAGCCTATCTACCACAAGAGTGGTTTCTGGCCCAGAAATTGTAGTTTATTGGCCATTTTGGGCAGTTTTTCCATCTCTTTCAACCTTCTGGTTTAAAAGCCCAGATTTGCACTCATTTCCCACCTTTTATATAAATAGTCTAGTCCAGATACAGATTTGAATCCAGCACTGTTTGTAAGCTTCTGAGACCCCATGCCTTTCTGTGTTGGAGGGAAGCCTTCTAGCTTATTAGTGAGAGTGGTAAGCACTAAGTAGCCTATTTACCACAAGAGTGGTTTCTGGCCCAGAAATTGTAGTTTATTGGCCGTTTGGCAGTTTTTCCACCTCTTTCAACTTACTGGTTTAAAAGCCTGCATTTGCGCTTGTTTCCCATTTTTCCTGTAACTAGTCTAGTCTAGATACAGATTTGCTGTATCCAGGACTGTTTGTAAGCTTCTGAGCCCCCCAAGCCTTTCTGTGCTGGAGGGAAGCCTTCTAGCTTATCAGTGGGAGTGGTAAGCACTAGGTAGCCTATCTACCACAAGAGTGATTTCTGGCCCAGAAATTGTAATTCATTGGCTGTTTGGGAAGTTTTTCCATCTCTTTCAACCTTCTGGTTTAAAAGCCCACGTTTGCGTTCATTTCCCACCCTTCCTTTAACTAGTCTGGTCCAGATACAGATTTGCTGTATCCAGCACTGGTTGTAAGCTTCTGAGCTCCCCAAGCCTTTCTGTATTGAAGGGAAGCCCTCGAGCTTATCAGTGGGAGTGGTAAGCACTAGGTAGCCTATCTACCACAAGAGTGGTTTCTGGCCTAGAAATTGTAGTTTATTGGCCGTTTGGCAGTTTTTCTATCTCTTTCAACTTACTGGTTTAAAAGCCCGCATTTGCGCTTGTTTCCTATCTTTCCTGTAACTAGTCTAGTCCAGATACAGATTTGCTGTATCTAGCACTGTCTGTAAGCCTCTGAGCCCCCCACGCCTTTCTGTGTTGGAGGGAAGGCTTCTAGCTTATCAGTGAGAGTGATAAGCACTAGGTAGTCTGTCTACCACAAGAGTGGTTTCTGGCCCAGAAATTGTAGTTTATTGGCTCTTTAGGCAGTTTTTACATCTCTTTCAACTTTCTGGTTTAAAAGCCCGTGTTTGTGCTTGTTTCCCACCTTTACTAGTTCAGATACAGATTTGCTGTATCCAGGACTATTTGTAAGCTTCTGAGCCCCCAAGCCTTTCTGTGTTGGAGGGAAGCATTCTAGCTTATCAGTGGCAGTGGTAAGCACTAGGTAGCCTATCTACCACAAGATCCAGGTACCGATTCTTAGTTTTAGCACTTGAATTTGCTTATTCGTGCTCAGCACATGTTCAGAACTTGTTGTTAGCACTAAATAAGCTACAAATTACTACATCACTCAACCTTCCCCTTTACCTAGAGGAAACCAGTTTTTGTACTTACTTTCCTCACTTGCTTAGAGAAAAACAGCTCTTACACTTACTTTCCTCACTTGTCTAGAGGAAAGTAATTTTTTATTCAGGCATGTCCAAGGGTCAGCTCCCAGTGTTCTCTCCTATCTATCTGAGGAATCTGGGCATCATGAGGCAATTTAGCAATTGCCTCCTGTACACAGACAACCCTTTCCTCCTACCACCCAACACCACAACCCGTGAGAGATGCAGTTATCTAGCCAAACTGGAGGTAAAGCTCTCTCCAACTAAGACTGCACTTGACAGTCGAGAGGAGAAGGTAAACACTTGCACCACACCACACTCATCACATAGTCCCACTAAACCTACACCACCAAAATCCACACATAGAAACACAAAAACATTTGCAGAGGCTCACAATAATAATATGCTCAAGCAACAGAGGCCTCCAAAGTAGAAACGCAAGCAACCTCCAAATCCCAACACAACCCAAATGACACATAGCCCACAGACTCAGTGTGCCAATAAACCACAACCCATAAGGCAAACCAACGTACCCAGCACACTAGACATAGGTGACTCTATAGTCAGGCACACTGATGTCCCACTCACCAGGCTAAACAAGGAGAAGGTTACTGTCAGCTGCCTGTCAGGTGCCAGGATCTGCCACATAACTCAGGTCACTCCACAAGTACAAATATGACACTGTCATTGTCCATGTTGGTGTGAACGACCTGAGATGTACTCCCCTGGACTATAAGAAAAGAGATATGGAAGAGATCTCCAATCTTGTAGCCCAGGCAGGTATGACCCTAGCCCTGTGTAGCATCCTGCCATCACCCAGAATGGTACCACAGTACAAGGACAAAATGATTGACTTCAACAATTAGCTAAGCTTGTGGTGCCATTCTAAGGGGATCTAGTATCTCTCTGCCTGGGAGGACATGGTTGACAGACCATGATGCTTTGCCAGAGACGGCCTGCACCTGTCGCCCCTTGGATTCCGGATACTGGCTAAGGGTCTTTCCGCCCCTATAGTGCCTTTTTTAGGCAAGGTTCAAATGACAAATTCACCACAACAACAGAAACAGGCAAGCAAAAACTGAGGGTAATGCTACTCAATGCTAGAAGTCTAAATCTCAAAATGCACTCACTCGAGGCACTAATTAAAATGGAGAACACTGATATCGGTGCAGTGACTGAGACCTGGTTCAAGGCTCTAGAGAGCACCCCTGCATTACCAGGCTATAAGTCATACCACACTTTTTGACCATCTAACCTGGACCAGAACACCATATTCATTAAGGATATCCACACCTCCAGGCTAGTTGCATAGCATAATGCATCCGAGGTTATCCAAGTGCAACTAACTCTGGGCAAAACTGCAATCCAAATTATAGCTTGCTACAGATCCCCCATCACACCCCAGGATTCCCACTCCTCTTTTCTTGATATACTGGAAAATATTAGGGTTCAACCAAACATCCTAATAATAAGTGATTTCAACTACCCAACCATTAACGGGGAAAACTACTCAAGTACTAACTCCTTCGCTCAATGCTTTCTGGAATTCATAAATTCCAATGCCCAGGATCAACTTATCCACACCCCCACCAGGGGCAACAATATCCTAGACCTAGTCATTATTAACATGAGTAAATAGTGTTCCATACCTAAAATCAACTCCTTGGTGGTAAGATCTGACCATAAGCTAATCACCCTAGATATCCTCATCCCACCCGCACCCACCATTAAGGAAACCATGGCAAAACATTTCTCCAAAGCCAACTTCATGCTTCTTAAGACAGAAGTGGCAAACTTCATGACACCCATGCAGATGGACAATACAGTTCTGACTGCTGAATCCTACACAAATGCAGTCTATAAGCACTTACATGAGTGCATGGATTGTGCTATCCCAAACAGAACCAATATGCTATCCTCCAAAAAAAGGAAGCCAATCTGGTGGTCCAGTGTCATAAACAAACTACAACAGAACTAAGAAACTGTTGCAAAAGAGAGTAAAATCCCATGAGTGGAGGAGCTGCCTGGTCAGCCTCAGTAAGAAGCTGAGATCCCTTATAAGATCCTCCAAAGCTAGATATGAAAACAAAATCACCACTGATTCTAAGGGCAATCATAAAGCATTCTATAGCTATATCAAAATCTCAATGGCAACACCTAGATCTGCTCTGAGTTACAGGACAATGGCACGAAAATTAAAGAACCAACTGATATTGCCAACATCCTGGCAGATAGGTTCATACTCATCTCTCACCCCCTAAAGGGTCCATATCTATGCAGGAAGAATGCAGAGTCCCTGTAATCACATCTACGCAGGTAAAAGCTGCACTCTCTAAAACCAAAAACACAGCATCCATGGGATCGGACAACATCCCAGGCTGCGTTTTGCACGAACTTCAGAACGAACTGCCTCCCCACCTAAGCACCATGTTCAGTCATAGTCTCACGTCAGCCTTTGTGCCCACTGAATGGTGCACAGCAACAGTTATCCCACTCCACAAAGGAGGAGCCACCACTGATCCTGGGAACTATCGCCCTATTAATCTGATGAGCCTGGACTGCAAGGCCATGGAACGTATCATCATGGAACTCATAAAAAAAGACATTGGCAAACTCCAACCTCTGGACCTCACCCAGTTCGGGTTTGTGAAAGGCAGATCATGCCTACTGAACATGATCGACTTCTTTGAGGCAGTCACCAAAGCCGTAAGGTGGTTCACACAGCCTATCTTGACCTCGCCAATGCTTTCGACACCATCCCCCATTCTGGAATTATAGCTAAACTCACTAAACTAGATATAAATCCCTACATCACAAGATGGGTAGCCAACTGGCTCACTGACAGAACCCAGACTGTAAAAGTTGCAGACTCCAAACCTGACTTCATACAACAAGTGGAGTATCACAGGGTACAGTCCTGGGACCTCTCCTATTTGGTATCTACTTCTCTGAAGTACAGGCTAACACAAAAGGCCTCTGGCTAACGAAGTTCACAGATGACTGCAAACCAGGAGCCATAGTTGTGTCCCCAAATGATGTGGACATCCTACAGAAAGACCTCACTGAGACAGATGGCTGGTGTCAGAGGCATGGCCTCAAGCTCAATGCCAAAAAGTGCATTGTCATCCCCTTTGGTAAAAACTCTGTACCCATGAACTACCACATAAATGGCAGTCTACTTAATGCCAAATGTGTGATAAGATACCTTGGGACCCAGGTGGACAGTAGTCTCTCCTTTGATAATCACAACACCACAGTAGTCAGGAAATCGTTCTATGTAGCACACCTCATCACAAACGGGTTCTCATCCAGGAAAAAAGAGGTCATTGCCCCCTCTACTCGGCACTCATTAGACCCATTATAGAGGACAACACCCTTTTTGGAATGTACCTCACAAGACATCTGCAGCAGCTGGAAAGGCCACAGAAGTACCTCACAAAGAGGATTACTGGCCTCAAACAGATGCCCTACACTGACCATCTCAAAAAACTCCAGCTTTACTCTGTAGCATATCGCCTACTCCAAGGAGATCTCTGCCTAACATATAAAGCTATGCTAAACCCAGAGCTGTTGGACATGCTACACCTTAAGAAATCCCCATCCCTCCAAGCTACACGCTCTAGGGACCTAAACCTTGTCACCACAATAAACAGGACATGCTGGAGAGATAGATTCCTGTCCCAGAGACTTCCTATACTCTAGAACAATCTACCCTTCTATGTCAAGCAAAGCTTCTCATTAGCACGCTTCAAGAAAAATCTTGATGAGTGTATGGGAAATAGGAAATACACCCCGGGGATCACTTCTGTGGATCTGCTTGACAGGGGCACAGGAAATTAACTTTCTTGGGTGGTGTAAGCCAGGGAATCTTGTTGGCTAGGCCTACTTAGGCCCTTGGGCCGATAGCCTGGTACCTACCTATGAACCTATGAACCACAGTTTTATATTAAACTGCTGTTGAATTGTCATTTAATGTCCACTAAATATGAAGTATGCTTTTACAATGAGTAAAAGTTAAATCTTTTGGAATAATGGCTATAAATGTGTTACGTATTTACTTACAGTGAGACTGATATATAAGCAGGCAATGTTATGTTATTTTTACTGGTGATGTAGAACAGATAGCAGTATCGATTTAAATGATACATAAGTAGGCAATGTTATGTTACTTTTATTGGTGATATATAACAGATAGCAATATAGATTTAAATTACATTTAGGAAAATGACACAGCTGTTATTTATGCTGATTTCTCAAAGCAAGACTGATGAAACAGAACCTGTCAGTGTATAATTTCTACTACATTGTCATCTTGCCAACTGACAGGCATTTTTAGTGTTTCACATGAAAATTATTTTTAGGAATTTATTTTATTATTGTTAATTTGTTACTGGGATATACTGCAATGAAAATCATGATTTATAAACTGGAGGACTGCATACAGAGTACTAAAGAAATAGTAATGTACCACAAGACTTCAGCAAAGATCTTTTCCAGCACAGTTTTCAATGTAAGACAAACTAAATGGTCAGTTTGCCAACAGATATAACTGTTTGTATTATACACAGATTTCATTGTGTATTAGGTGATAGCAGAGAAATGCATTTTCTCTGCATATTAATTTGTGTATAAGAGCTAATTATGTTAGTATGATATATAATGTGCCAGTTTACCAACATCATTTGATTCTGGGTTTTAGGGAACAAGAAACAATAAGTACATTTTATAGCATCTTTAAGACCCTAAATATTGCTTAAACAAGAGGCAATATTGCAAATGAGTTTCCAACAGTAACTTTACTAAGGGAAAGAACAATCATTAACTTCTCATGGCAAAAGTCTACTTGACAGGTATCCCATCCCTTCTGCACATACAATAACACAACTTCATGAATTTAGAAGTTTCTTTCATTAGACAAAGTTACTGGATGTTATACTGGTAACAATATTTAGTCAATTTTTAAAGAGAAGCCATTCTAGACTTCTGTCTGGCAAATGGCTTGATAGTAGCCAACACATGGTTCAGAAAGACAGTCACAAGATCACATACAAGAGTAGTCAACATGCAACTCAGGTAGACTTCCTCCTATTAAGGAAAAGGCACTGTGGCTGAATCCATGATTGCAAAGTCATCCCCAGTGAAACAGTCGGCCCACAGCATAAACCACTAGTTGCCACAATCAGCTGCAAGCATTGGTCAGAGAAGGCTCTAAGGTCAACAGAGACCAGGCTGAACACCTGGAAGTTGACTGGAGAGAAAGTACAACAGTTCAAGGAAATACTCATGGCTCTAGAACCCCAAGAAGAGGAGGAAATAGGTGGAGTTAAAGAAAAATGGCAACGCCTAAAAACAGCATGTGTTAGAGCTACAGAAAAAATATGTGGCCAAGCCAGGTATGGAAATAAGGTACATAAGGAAAGCTGGTGGTGGAATGCAGAAGTCTAGGATATCATCAAAAGAAAAAAGGAGTGCAGGAAGAAATGGGAGACAGAAAAGACTGACTAGGCTAGGAAGGACTATTGGTTGGCTAACAAAGAAGCTAAGAAAGAAGTTGCAATAGCAAAGAATAGGGCATCGGATGCACTGTACCAACTTCTGGAAAGTGACTCAGTAGGGGCACAAAGAAACTATATCAGGTTGCAAAGCAAAGACAGAAAGATAAAGAAGATAGTCAGACACCCTTCATAAGGGATGCCAGCAACAACCTGCTCACCAGTCCAGAGGACATCAAAGGTAGATAGAAGGAGTATTTCCAGCAGCTTCTGAATGAAGAAACCCCCACAGAAGCTGTACTGTCCCATAAACAGCCTACAATGAGAGAAGAAGAGGAGCCCTAAGAACAGCACTAAGGAAGATGAAGTCAGGGAAAGCAGCAGGCTCACATGAGGTCACAGCAGATATGATAAATATGTTGGGTGAGATAGGGGAGAAATGGCTCCTGAGGGCACTAACAGTGGTGTGGAGAGAAAGACATATTCCAGATGACTGGAGAATAAGCATACTCATGCCAGTGTACAAGAACAAAGGGGACATCCACAACTGTGAGCAGTACGGAGGCATGAAACTCCTATCACATTGCATGAAAGTTTTGGAGAGGGTGATTGATAAACGGATACGCAGAGTAGTAGAATGTAAGATGGGAGATGAGCAGTTTGGATTCAGATCAGGATGCAGCACAAGTGACCCGATGTTTGCATTGAGACAGACACTTGAGAAGATGCTAGAGATGAGGAGAGAGTCCAACTGGGCATTCCTAGACTTGGAGAAGGCATATGACAAAGTCCCAAGAAAGCTGATCTGGGCAGTACTGCGGTGGTTTGAAGTGCCAGAAACATTGGCAGAATTCATGCAGGCTATGTACAAGGACCAATGACTCAAGTACGAACAGTGTTTGGCCTCACAGAGGGGCTCCCAGTGCGTGTGGGTGTACATAAGGGTTCAGCTCTGAGCCCACTGCTGTTCATTATTGGAGATGGACTACATTAGCAAACAGGTTGGAGGGGACAGATCAACAAAGCTGCTGTATGCAGACAATGTGGCAGTACAGGTGGACTCTGATCTAGAACTTCAGCAAAGAATAGGAGAATGGAATGCAAATCTGAAGGCACATGGGATGAAACTAAGCACAGTTAAGACGGTGGTAATGGCAGCAAATTATGGAAATCAGAAGAAGCTGAGAATTGAGAAAAAGGGAAGATAGTGGAACAGGCAAACAGCTTCAAGTATTTAGGAGGAGTAGTTGAGGAGAAGGGTAGTCTGAATGTAGAGGTCAAAGCTAGAATCAGAGGGGCTGCAACCAACTGGCAGAGAGTATCAGGTGTAGTCTATGACAGAAGAATGCCAAAGTAGCTGAAAAGTAAGGTGTACAAGACAGTGGTGCAACCAGTACTACTGTATTGTATAGAAACCTGGGCAGTAAAGGCAGAACAGTTGAAGAAGCTAGAGGTGATGTAAATGAAGTGCCTGAGAAAGGTGGTAGGATGCACGCTGTGGGACAGATGAAGAAATGAGGACATAAGAACAAAAGCCAAAGTAGCTTCAATTGCAGTAAAGATCAAAGAGAGCAGATTACAGTGGTTTGGGCACAAGTGTAGAAAAGCAGAAGACAATCAGGGGAGAAAGATTTGGGACAGACAGGAAGAAGGTAAAAGGAAGCAAGGACATTCAGCAAAGAGGTGGATGGATCTTGTGAAAGAAGATTTGCGACAGTCAGGCATGAGTGCTGAAGAAGGTAGGAGTGTGGCACTGAATCGAGAGAGTTGGCAACAGTTAACATGATACCCCGACCCCATGTAGAAAAATGGGAAAAAGGTGGCTGATGATGATGATGATGATTTTAAAGGGACATCTAAAGTCTTGCAGCTTGATAAATGTATTGACTGATTTTCTTAATTGATTAATGTATATCTGAAATGCTAATTAATATCCAATTGTCTGCTGTGATTGCATTATAAATGAGACTATTTCAGCTATCTTATTACACCCACATTACTACAGGACTTCTGAAGTCAGTGTATGAGAGGTTTAGATGTGCTCTAAAATGTGGTTCTTTGATCAAACAGACATCATAAACAATATCAACAGGAACCCTCCCCCAAGCTATTAGTGGCAAAGCATGCATTATATTTTAAATAAAATGACAACATGCATTCTTACTGTATTTTTAAAAGGAAAGTACTTGATTGTAGATAAGATTAGTACTGTATGCCAGTGTAATGCTATGAACCACTATTAACTCTGGCTAACAAAAAGAAAATGTTCTACTTTTTTCTTAAAAAACAAGAAAGGAGCATGGAATACTGTATGCATGTAAAGGTGTTACTGTTGACAGATCAGATGTTATTTTTGTGGTCATATTTTTGCATGTCCAGTAAAAGAAAAACTGATATTGGGCAAATAAATTAACAGTGTCTTCATATGTCTTACATTTGTAACTGGGTAAAGAATATAATTGAGTCATAGATTAAATAACTGTAATATACTGGTATTTTGCAAGAGATCCTAACAATAATTAGTAGCTTACTCACTTACTCCATGAACTGGAGGAATCACTCTTTGCACCTAAGTACACTGCATTAACCCTGGTTTCTCAATGTAGGTAGGAATCTCAATGTAAAATAAACCTCAGTTTTAATTGAATCACAATGATGGTTATTGGTCTTCCCTGTAACACCAAATAGAAAGTCTGTGTTTCAGCTTTAGATGAAATGACAGTGCTGGTTCCCGATCCTCCTAAAAAAAATTTTGAAGCTGCTCTAGATGAAATCTCAATTAGAGAAAAAAGAAGTTATGTACTTACCATAACGTTCCATGTGAGTTGTTCTTCTCACCTTCATTATTACTGATGGGTTCGGAGCTGATCCTCAGCTCTGAGTAGGCCAATTTGCAAAGCTTGAAGTCTCTAACAGCTCGAGGCCGAAGCCCTATCCCACAATGCACCTCTACCTTCCCCAGATCTTGTTTGCTACCAACTAGCATTAAACCTACTCCAGATTTCAAGGAAATCATAAAGACAAGTGGTGAGATGAAACTCCTCAGGAGAACCAAAACCAACATAGAACATCTCAAACTTCCAGACATTGGATAGGGCTGGGGGTAGGTGCGGGGGGTCGTAATAATGAAGGTGAGAAGAACAACTCACATGAAACATTATGGTAAGTACATAACTTCTTTATGTGAAGTTGTTCAATCTCGCCTTCATTCTTACTGATGGGTAGCATCCCCAGCACCATAACCTTGGGTGGCTCATGGGAGTACATGCCTAAGGACAGCAGACCCAAATGAAGCTCTGTCCCTAGAGGCCTTGTCTACCCTGTAGTGAGATATAAAGGTATGTGGCTTTGACCATGTGGCAGCTGCACAAATGGAATCAATAGGTAGCCTGGTCAAAAAGGCTACAGAAGTAGAAACAGCTGTGGTAGAATGAGCTTTGATTTTGTCATGTAACACAATGCCTGCTTCATGGTAAATACAGGATATACAATCAGAAAGCCATTTAGACAAGGTAGATTTGAATACCGGTGCACCTTTTCTAGAATTTGAGAAGGAGACAAACAGTTAATCAGCCCTTCTATGATCTTTTGTCCTGTCTAAATAGAAACAAAGTTGTCTATGGACGTCAAGTTTGTGACGCATATATTCCAATTGATTTGAGTGATTGGGAAAGAAAACAGGTAATTCAATCATTTGATTAAGTGTGAATTTGAAACAAATTTTTGGTAAGAACGATGGATTAGTTCTGAGGGAAACCCTATCTTTGTGAAATATCAAGTACGGCTGCTTAATAGAAAGGGCTTGTAACTCCGAAATTCTACGTGCTGATGTAATGGCCACCAAGAAAATGGTCTTCCAAGAAAGATATTTCAGCTCACAAGAAGAAGCGGGTTCAAAGGGTGGGAGAATAATCTTGGATAGGACTAAGTTCAAATTTCATGGAGCAGTAGGGGATCTGATAGGTGGTTTTAAGTGCATCGTACCCTTCAAAAAGGCCTTAGCCAACTTGTTAGATATAATACCATTTTCAGAATCACCTACATGAAAATTAGAAATAGCAGCCAGTTGCACTCAGATGGTTGCTGCTGCAGCTCCTTCATTGAATAGTTTTGTAAGAAATTTCAATATATCCGAAATGGAAGCCAGAAAAGGGTCAATGTTATTTTGCTGGGCCCAGATGGAAAATTTACTGAGATAAAGTTTTCTGGTTAAGATTTATGTGAAGACAAAAGAATATGTTGAGCCTCTTTTGATAAATTTTGTAACCTGGCTATTCTGGGAATTAGAGCAGCCAAGCTATCAGTTTGATGGACTGAAGAGAAGGGTGAAGAGCTCCTGACAAGTGGGTCAACAGATCTGGCACTGGGTCAAGGATCCAAGGCTCCTCCAGTAGATGAGGCTTCAGAAAGTGGAGCCAAATTTGATGACGCCAATATGGGGCTATTAAGATAAGTGCCCTGCCCAGAAAACTGGCTTTCTGTAAAACTTTGGGAATCAGGGGAAATGAAGAGAAGGCATAAAGGAGTCCTGGAGGCCAATCATGAACAAGTGCATCTCTCGGGGGTTGTCCCTGTTGAGGGACCAGGGCAAAGTAGTTGCTGCACTTGGTGTTTGTGGGGGTTGCAAAAAGGTCACAGCAAGACTGGCCCCATCTGCAGAAAATCATTTCCGCTACTTCATTCTTGAGAGACCACCTGTGAGGCAACAGAATAGCTCTGCTGAGTTTGTCCGCTAGCACATTAGATTTCCCTGGGATGTGCATTGCTATCAGAAAGCACTGGGTGGACTCTGCCAATTTCCATAATCTTAGAGCTTCTCAACATAGGGGGTAAGATCTGGTTCCGCCTTGTTTGTTTATATACCAGACTACGGACATGTTGTCTGACTGGATCGCAATCTTGCCTAGAGGAAGAGAGTCTTGAAAGGACTGCAACGTAAGAGAACCGCTTTCATCTCTAGGATGTTTACTTGCAAATGAGACTCGTGAATCTGCCATGTACCTTGGGCTGTCCGTCCCTGATAATGCCCCCCCCCGCGCCCGATCAGGGAGGTGTCCGTGGTCACCATTGCAACTGGAGCCGGGAGGACAAAGGGACGCCCCATAGTCATTGACTCAGATGTTAGCCACCACCAAAGATCGTCCTTGCAAGAGTTGGTTATCAGAATTGTGTGATTTATTGGTAAGTCCTGAAACATCCACTGTGTGAATAGCAGCCACTGAAGAATGCGCATGTGAGACCTCACCAGGGGAAATGCAATAATCACTGCTGCCATAGTGCCGAGCAACTTAAGAATCTGTGATGCTGGTGCTTTGTGTTTTGACAGGAGAACCACAATTTGTTGCCGTATGGTAAGCACTCTTTCTGAAGGAAGCTTTAGGGACATGCTGACCATGTCTAAGTCCACTCCTATAAACACTGTATGCTGCGATGGCAATAAAGCAGACTTTTCTGAATTTATCGTAATGCCCAGTTGGAAACATAGATCTAAGGCAGTGTCCCTTGCTCGAATAAGTTGATGCCTGGTGGGAGTGGTGAGGAGCCAGTCATCCAAATATGGAAACACCCGAATTCCTAAATGTCTCAAGTGAGCCATGACCACTACTATACATTTGGTGAACACTCTGGGGGCTATTGTAAGACCAAAGGGCAGGGCCCGAAACTGGAAGTGACTGGCTCCCAGCCTGAAGTGCAGATGATCCCTGGATGGCCTGGCCATTTTGATATGGTAGTACACATCCTGGAGATCTATAGAGCACATCCAATTGTCCTTTCCTAAGAACAGTGTGACCATCTGAAACTTTGTCTTTACCACATATTTGTGGAGTCTGCTGAGTTCCAAAAAGGTCTCCAGTCCCCTGTCTTCTTTGGCACCAAAAAGAACCTTGAGTAAGTTCTGGATCCTTGCTGGTCTGCTGGGACTGATTGGATGACTCTTTTTTGCAATAGTTTTTGGACCTCTATTAATGCCACATCCCATAGACTCGGTGGAAAATCTGGGATTCCTTTTGTTGGTCTGGGTTGTGAATGAAAGGGGATGAAATATCCTCTGGATATAACATTTTGTACCCACTGGTCTTCTGAAATGTTTAGCCAGGTGCCTAGGTACAAAGACAAACATCCCCCAACTGCCTCCAAAGCAGGACAATTGGCCTCCTTTCAGGAGTGCTGATAGGGCTTGCCAAGGAACTGATCCCTGTCACCCTGGTTCTGCAGACCCCCTCTGCCGCATGGGCATCGTCTCCCACCATTGCCCCCTCCTCTGCCCCTGGAGGAGGCTTCACCTTGTGAGTTCGTAAAAGTTCCTTGGGTCTTACAAAACCACATTTTCCCACCCCGTTAATCTTTAGAATAAGGTCTAGTAGGGGTAGAAAAATGGATTCCTACGGCAGATAGAGGCTTTCCATCTTGCTCTCATCTGATGAGGGTCTTTTTAACTTTTGGTCTAATCAAAGAAGAACCATCGAAAGGGGCATTCACAAATGATGACTTAAAAGGTCCCGCAAAAGAGCATAAGTGCATCCAGGAATGTCTCCGCAGAGCAATGTCTATACCCGCTGCCCTACTCATCCCATCAGCTGCGTAAGATACTAGGTGCATGGAAGAGTTTATGATAGAGTTGAGGGTAGCAAGCTGAGATGTCACTTTATCCGCCACTGAATTGGCTACTGCACCCTGAAGAGTATCTCCATGCTCTTTTAGGAGATCTCTCTGAAACTTTGTGAAGTGGGTTAGGTAGTTCAGTGACCGAACGGCAAAGGTCATAGAACTGAACATGTGCTTACCGTATCTGTCCATGATCCTAGATTCTCTATTAGGAGGATGGACAGATATAGAGGTCTCCTACATATCTTTCTTCATGGCTGCCGCCACCACCATGGCATCAACAGGTATGGGTTTGGATAAGAAGGACTTATCTTGAGGAGCTGAAATGTATTTGTTGGGCCTCCTAGGGACAGGCTCCATAGAATCTGGTGACTCCCATGCCCTTCGAGACAAAAGATCCATCAATTCATCGAAGGGCAGAGACACCCAAGAGGTGGAGGGTCGGGACCCAAAAGCCTTCAGGAGCACTGATTCATCCTCGGTAGGGTTCAGGGGCTTCCAGTCACCCCTCTGCTTTGGGATCTCAAGAATATCCCCAAAGGAGATATCCTCAGAGGGGGACTTTGGGGACCTTTCCGATTCCTCCAAATTGGTGTCAGACGTGATGGATTCCTGAGGGGAATCTAAATGTCTCCTCTTACATACCCTCTTCCAAGGGACCTCCTCAGTGGGAACTTCTGGGGAGATCTTGGAAGAGCAGGGTTCCCCCAAAGGGGCGTCCTGAGGCTCCGGGTCCCTACACTTACGGTAGGTCTGCAGTAATGGAGAAGATTCCAGCGCTTTCCTGGAGGAGGTGGCCATATCAGAGGTTGTGGCTGTCTGGGGGGACAAAACCCTCCTCATGGCATCGAAGGCACCACGGCTCCGATGCGGAAATGCGCCCGGGTCTGAAAACACCAAAGACACCTCCCGCAACAGAACTGCCAGCTCCAAGC
This sequence comes from Protopterus annectens, assembly GCF_019279795.1. Taxonomy (NCBI): domain Eukaryota; kingdom Metazoa; phylum Chordata; order Ceratodontiformes; family Protopteridae; genus Protopterus; species Protopterus annectens. The sequence continues at coordinate 718,774,151 of NC_056745.1, forward strand.
CAGAGGTAGGAGCCAAACTCATCTGAGCCAAAGCCCCAAGGGGAGAGTCGTAACTGATGTATTGGTTCGACCTCCCCCCAGAACTGACAGGAGAGTGTCGGCTCGCAGAATCTGCCACCACAGCAGAGGATATCAGGGTTGTTGGTACCGACAGATCTGAAGTGAGTGTCAGCACTGACAGTTCCATAAATGACTGAATAGCCTCCTCCAGCTCCAATGTCTCGATTTGAGTCAGAAGAGGAGCAGAAACTACAGGAGAGGACTTTGTCGGTTCCGAAGCTGCTTGAGTTGAAGCTGACAGAATTTTAGCTAGTGCTGGATCCTGTAAAAGTCTCTATACCTCATGATCCATGTCCAAATCCGACAGTCTGGAAACCCGAGAGGAATCGACCGGCGGAGCTGGTGAACCCAGAATTGGGGATCTCAAGGTAGACAATACCGGTTCCAAGATTGGGGACCGGCTCCTACCAAGAACCTGTACAGTCAGTTCTGATGTCAATGGAGCTGAGACAGGAGCTTTCTTAGATGCTTTCAGAACTGAAGAGCCCTTTGGACCAGAACTTGTTGAAGAAGAAGCAGGAGAAGAGGGTTTTGGTTTTCCTGGAGCAGAATCCAAGTCTGATTAAAATGCAGACTTAATCAAACTATGCTCCATCAACTTCTGTTTTCTTTCCGCCAAAACCCTAGCGCTGAATCCATGGCAAATGGAGCAAACTTCTTGGAGATGGACCTCTCCCAAACAATAAACACAGGTGGAGTGTCTATCAGTAATATACATCTTTTGGTGGCATTTAGGGCATCTCTTAAACCCTGACTTGGCCTTCTCAGACATAACAATAATAAAACAGTACAAGCTCAGTAATGAAAAACAACAATCTAACAGTTAGCAAAAGAGACTAAGCTTAACCGGCTAAGAGTACAACAAGGCAGCTTAACTGTAACAGCAATAATAGAATAAGCCGAACAGGCTAAAGATAAACAATTGAAAACAGCCTAAAATGGCTAAGAGCCTAACTGGCTAACAAAAAGTGCAGAAAATGCAAAAAGCCTAACTTGGCTTGAAGGATAGGGCAAATAAGACAAACGGCTGAAACACAGAAACAAAAAAAGGGCCTAAGCCCAACAAATGAGAACAGATGGTTTTATGACCAGACAAATGACAGAAATCCAAAAACAGATCATCTATCCTGAACACAAGCTTATATAAACTCTAAACAATTAGTAAACATTGAATTTTTTTGGAATAATTTTTCACAAAAAGAACTTATCTCTCAAATGACCTGAGCTGTAGAGAAACGCATGATCAGTTGCAGTGGCAAACTAGCTGTAGGGAAGGTAGAGGTGTATTGTGGGATAGGGCTTTGGCCTCGAGCTGTTAGAGACCTTCTGCTTTGCAAATTGGCTGACTAGGAGCCAAGGATCAGCTCTAAACCCATCAGTAAGAATGAAGGCGAGATTGAACAACTTCACATCCTTAACTTTGGTTAGCGGTAAACAAAATTTCTTAGTTGTTCATTACATATAGAATTAAATAATGGAAAAAAGCAACACTTTCAGTTGTTAATTTAAGGCATTTATTAGAATCTTCTTCAGGAAGCTAAATATTTTTTGCTCGAAGGTGGAAATCCTTTCCTGGATGTCCCTGAATTGTTTTTCTTAATCCCGGGATTTACTGCACATTTCTTCTCAGGCTTCAAGGTCCGTGGTGGTCCTCTTTTGTTGGTTCAAGTTGTAGTCTAGTAGTAGGTCTGTTAGTTTCAAGATGGTGTCTCTAAGTGTAGTGTCCCATTGGGTGTGGAGGTGCCAGTTGAAGTCTGTCCTTACTGGTTGTTTTTTCAGTATCAGTCCTTTTGGGATAAGGCCCTTTGATTGCATTGGGACAGGTACATGTTCTCATATTTGAGGCAGATGTAGTCCTTGAGTAGGCTTTCCAGTTGGTGAAAATGGTTGTCGTTTGGTTGGTTTTGTTCCTCTCATGGGAGATGCTGTGCTTCTTTGTCTAGCTGGAGTTCCGGGAGGGCCAGAACATTCTTAAACCATGAGTTATCCATAGGGCCATTGACAGGTCTGGGGATGCTTCATGGCTGTGACCTTAAGGGGTCCAGAATAAAGAAAATAAAAAAGCTGAAGCAATGTCCCAGTTGTGTGAGTAATGCCCTCTCTTGGACAGGGAAATAAATGTATAATTACTAGCTTACTCATTTACTCCATGAACCAGAGGAATCACTCTTTGCACCTAAGTACACTTTATTAACTCTGGTTTCTCAATGTAGGTAGGAACCTCAGTTTAAAAGAAACCTCAGTTTTAGTTGAATCACAAGGATGGTTACCAGCCTTCCCTGTAGCACCAAATAGAACGTATGCGTTTCAGTTTTAGCTGAAATCACAGTACTGGTTCCTGATCCTCCTAAAAATTTTTGAAGCTGTTCTGGATGAAATCTCAATTAGAGAAACCTCAGTTTTGCTTAGTGGTAAACAAAGTTTTTTAGTTGCTCCTTACATGTAGAATTAGATAGAAAAAAAGCAAAACTCGCAGTCATTTGTTTAAGATATTTGTTAGAATCTTCTTCAGGAAGCTAACTATTTTTTGCTTGACGGTTAAAATCCTTTCCTGGATGTCTTTGAATTGTTTTTCATGATCTCAGGATCTCCTGCAGATTTCTTCACAGGCTTCGATGTCTGTTGTGGTCCTCTTTTTTTTGGTTCAAGTTTTGGTCTAGTAGAAGGTTTATTAATTAAAAGCTGGTCTCCCTGAGTGTATTGTCCCTTTGGGTTTGGATGTGCCCATTGAAGTCTCTGCTTAGTAGTTGCTTTTCAGTAGCAGTCTTTTTGCAATAAGGCCCCATGATTTGCATTGGGACAGGTACATGTTCTCCCATCCATTTGAGGCAGATGTAATCTTTGAGTAGGCTTTCCAATTGGTAAAAATGGTTGTCGTTTGGTTGGTCTTGTTCTTGTCATGGGAGATGCTGTGGTTCTACCTCTAGTTGGAGTTTGGAGATGGCCAGATCATTCCTAAACCACAAGTTATCCAGTTATCCATAGGTGCGATGAAGGGTTTGGGGATGCTTCTCAGCTGTGACCTTAAGGGGTCCAGAATAAAGAAAATAAAAAAACAGTAGCAATGTTCCAGTTGTGTGAGTAATGCTCTCCCTTGGAGAAGGGAATAAAAGTATAATTACTAGCCTACTCACTCCACGATCCAGAGGAGTCACCCTTTGCACCTAAGTACACTGTATTAACCCTGGTTTCTTAATACAGGTAGGAACCTCAGTTTAAAAGAAACTTCACTTTCAGTTGAATCACAGTGATGGTTACCGGTCTTCCCTGTACCACCAAATAGAAGGTATGTGTTTCAGTTTTAGCTGAGATCACAGTGCTGGTTCCTGATCCTCCTAAATTTTTTTTTAAACTGTTCTGGATGAAATCTCAGTTAGAGAAACCTGAGTTTTGCTTAGTGGTAAACAAAGTTTCTTAGTCACTCATTACATTTAGAATTAGATAAAGGAAAAAAGCAAAACTCACAGTCATTTGTTTAAGGCATTTGTTAGAATCTTCTTCAGGAAGCTAACTATTTTTTGTTTCAATGTGGAAATCCTTTCCTGGATGTCTCTGAATTGTTTTTCATGATCCCTGGATCTCCTGTAAATTTCTTCACAAGCTTCAATGTCCGTTGTGGTCCTCTTTTGTTGGTTCAAGTTGTGGTCTAGTAGAAGGTCTATTAGTTTCAAGCTGGTCTCCCTGAGTGTATTGTCCCTTTGGGTTTGGAGGTGTCCACTGAAGTCTCTGTTTAGTGGTCGTTTTTTCAGTATCAGTCCATTTGGGATAAGGCCCCATGATTTGCATTGGGACAGGTATATGTTCTCCCATCTGAGGCAGATGTAGTCCTTGAGTAGGCTTTCCAGTTGGTGAAAATGGTTCTTGTTTGGTCGGTCTTGTTCCTGTCATAAGAGATGCTGTGCTTTCTCCTCTAGTTGGAGTTCGGGGATGGCCAGAACATTCCTAAACTGCATAGATGCGTTGAAAGATCTGGGGATGCTTCATGGCTGTGACCTTAAGGGGTCCAAAATAAATAAACTAGTATTAAAGTATTTTGAATATGAGTCTCATATCCTTTTGGGGGGAGATGAAGAAAATGTTTACAAAGCAGCATAGATGAAAACGAGGGCTACTACAAGAATTGACATGGAAGTAAATCAATTATGAGTGTATGCAGCTGATAACAAGGATAGAACATATACTTCAGAAATGAAGAAAATAGATAAACGGTATGCTGGTAGTGGTTATGAGTGAAAATGGCATGCTAACATACTTATTTAAAAATCAGCAGACGAACTTGGCTTATTAGAAATGTTACATTCTGTCAGTATTTTATTTTAGCTATAAAAATACATAATACTTGAGGATTTACAGTTATGGATTTGTTTATATGACATCATGAGCATGAATGCTAAGCCATTGTTGCACTTAAGCAAATTAAAGGATGCAGAAAAGGTTGTCACACAGAATTAGGACTTGTATATTACCTTGTGAGATACAATAGATTCTTTGTATGTATGTTATCTCATTCTATTGAATATTATGTATTATTTTTCTGCCAATACTAAAAAAAACTATACATTTCACACATTTATAAATAAGATTCTGATAGCAAGATTACTTTACAAGATTTGATATCTTGTACATGCAATACTTCATGTTTGAAATTTGAAATGACATTTGATATTTTCTGAAACTTCACCTAAATGGTTTATAATAGTATATAAGGGATGGCAAGAAACAATAGATTTCGTATTTTATTAGTAGTTAAAGTTAATATATGCATTGTCCACTAGGTAGCTAACTAGCTTTGTAGTAGATTGCACAGAGTAAGGACAGAAAATTTCACATCTAGCTAGTTTGAAGTGGACAAAGGGGTCCCTCAGGGCTCTGGAATTTTCATTTATTCCTAAGATATCTAATGCCTGGATGGCCAAGTATGCAGATTATATTAAAGTAGGTGTTATTATTACATCTACAGAGGATATTGACCACTTCAGGACTTACATTTGGTTGGTAGTTGAATGGTTAGACTTCAATGGACTAAAATTTAATAAGGATAAATGCACTACTTTGCATTTTGGGAAAACAATGGTTAAATATCAAATAAACTTAGGTCCCTACAAGTTACAGAACTTGACAGAATATAAGTATTTAACTATTGTTATATTTAGTAACTTTAAGTATAGGACTTATGTAAAAGTTAAAGCTAAGGTATTAAAAGTTACTGGCTTAATTTTAAGAACTTTACAACTAGAAATTGGTCTTTTGAGGTTGTTCATAACATATATTTGTCCTATCATTGAGTACAACATGTTGTTTTGCTCCTACAAGAAAAGTGATCTCCTGGTTTTAGAAGGTATTAAATTAAAATTTACAAGGTGAATCATTACTTGTACAGATAAATCATACCCAGCTAGACTGGAAAGAGTAGGACTCTTTTCAGTCAGTTACAGATATCTACATGGGCCTTTGGAGTGAAGAATGCTGACCTCTATTAAATGTTGAATTGTTGAATACAAGCATATTAAGCAGTGTTGCATATTTTACTTACAGAATTGAGGAGTCAAGGATAGTCTTAGGAGCACACTATTTAATGCAGTCATTGGTTCGACTTTGGAACAGGGTTCCTTTACATATTTGGCAGTCTTCTTCTTTTCTGATATTCAGAAAACAACTTGGTACTTGGTTGGGTCCCAGGGTATATTTATTGATTAAGGAGTCTCATTCTGAATGGACTTTGGCCTTTACGTAGGAATTAACAAACAACTGAGCAATTGAACAATAGGTATCCTAATTAGTAAAACAATGAATAATAAATGCAAGGTTTACAAGTTCACAGATTTAAAAGTTCAAACCCCCCCCCCTTACTTGACTTGGTATTTTTATATATATATATATATATATATATATAGTTACACTTCATAATCTCGAATTACTGAAATCCTGAATTTCAGTAATCCAAGACCATTAAGCCGAAAACCAGAATACCGAAAGTGCATAAGAGCGAATTCTAGTATCTCGAATCAGCACTTATGCATTTTTGGTACATTGCGTGTAGTGTTATGGTGTCTGAAATTGCAGGTGAGTGAGTGTTTGTGTGTGTTTTTGTACGTTGTATGTGTGGGTAAGAGTAGGGAGGTGTGAGTGTGAGTGTTGGTTTTGTTGGTGTTTGTGTATGTGTGATGTGTATTTGTGTGCGAGCGAGTGGAGGATGCCGTGGTGTGAGTTCTTTTTTTTTTAATGTTTTGTGTGATCTTGGAGTTGGTATATATAAGTGGGGCGTGTAGGGTGCATGGGGACTTGCCCCCTGCTTACATGTAGTGTAGGGTTGTGCGGTTTCTGTGCTGTGGGTGGGATGATGTGTGTGTTATGTGGTGTATGGTGCATGTATGTTTGGAATTGTGTGGTTTGGGATTGTGGGTTTCGGTATTGTGAATGATTCGACATTATAGTCTCGGATTACTGAAATTTAGGATTTCAGTAATTCAAGATTATGAAGTGAAACTATACATATATATATATATATATATATATATATATATACACACATAGTGTACCACTAAAGAACAAAAACGGTTTACTATCAATATTGCAAAAGGCTAAACACGTTCTGTTCGCAATATTGAAGTAAACTGCCAAATCTGGAATCTCGACTGCTTCACAATGTTGACCCAAATGATCGAGACATTTGAGTCGACACTGTTACCAAAAATATCATGTGATATCCGTATAGGAGCTGATATAGATCACTGCACCCCCCCACCCCTGCTAATAATATATTCCAACTCTGAGATCACACTACAGTGGGGATATGGATGAATTTCCAATCCCCACTGTACTACGTTCTTCATACAGTTTGTTGAATACATTTATGTGAATGCACCATTACATTTGTGTAAATTCATAGATCAGAACTAGACTAACTGCCCTTGTGAGCCATTTTAAGCCTAGGCAATTATCCCTTGTGAGACTTAAACCCTGCACCTTGTGTTTGTAAGGCAAACATCTTAACCATTAGGCCATCCTCCTAACCCCCCTAAATAAACAGCAAAGCAGGTCTCAAACCCAGGACCCTATACACCATAGCCACTGTAGTTAACCACCAAGCCATAAATGTGTTTGACTACCTCATACACTTCACATTGTGTAAACGACAATCTGATTTTCAGCAGCATACATGCCAACAGCTTGTCATTCGCACAACTGATAGTAAACCAACAAAAACATCCTTTGGCGACTGGCAGAATGTCAAAGTCAAAATGTGAAAAATGACAACACTGACAAACCAGTATATATGCGATAAGAAACAGACTTGGTGCATGCAATCTTTACCTTTTAAAAAATGAAATAAAACATCATTTTTTGCAGAGGAAAGCCTTGCTGCACCCCCCACCTCATGCTAATGATAGATACTAATTCCTAGATCGTACAAACACAGGGTAAAGGCAAATTTCCCAACCCCTGAATAGCTATGCAGTTGAGTAGGTAACTGTTGACCTAATACTCATTCACTAGCACCCATATATAGATGGATTAGATAGGTAGATAAAAATGTGTGTACATATATATATATATATATATATATATATACACACACACACACACACACACACACACACACACACACACACACACACACACACATACACACACACACATGCACACACATGCACACACATGCACACACACATGCGCACACACACACACACACACACAGACACACACACACACACACGCACAGACATGCACACACACGCACACACATGCACACACACACACACACACACACACACACACACACACACACACACACACACACACACACACACACACACACACACACACACACATCTGATCAAACAGATCTGAAGGGGAAATAAGAAGTTTAATTACTGCATTATTTTCTAAAAAAACACATAATATGCATCTGTCTCTTTAAATGGATTTTATATACATTTTCTAAACTTCAAGGATATACTCTGCTTAGGAAGCATGTTAATCCTAGACAACCTTGCATATACAAATTAATGTACTGTGTGAAAACAATTTCTGTTGACCAAGGGCTGTTAAAAGAATGCAGTTCTAAGCTGAGAGGAAAAGGTATGGTCAAAGAGGAGCATCGCACACAGAATTCTGTCTCGTAACAAAAGCATAATGAAAAGAGAAATTAAAAGAAACTGAAAATGGCAAAAACCATGGATTCTATGTGCTGTCATTGGAGGAGATGCATGATAAGGTCATGTAAAATACTATTCTGAAGTCTAATATTGCTTTATGGAAGAAGACTGATAGTGCCTGATTATTTCAGAGGTGTTAGACCATTAAAATTATTACATCATTGTATGTACCTTTACCTCCCTATAAAAGCATGTATGATTAGATCATTATTAGGTTGTACTTTAATTAGAGTATATACTGCTTTACTTTTAAGATTAGAACTACTCCTCTATACTGATTCTTCCAATAGTACTTTACAAAATCTGACATTTCTGTTCGTAATAGCTGATGTAGCTATGCCAAAATGGTGCAGAGTAAACAAACTCTCTCTCTCTCTCTCTTGTTAACCTGTAAAAAAGAAAGTCATTCTTTTTCTAGCAATAAGCATTTCAAGGATGTGTTTCAGATGTTTGGAATTGATGTCAGATTGGAAAGGAAAGGCAAGAAAGAAAAAAATATGATTTGCAGGATTTCCCAGGAGTTGGAACTAGAACGTGGGCTTAAAACAATGCATATAAAATATACAATTCCTAGATTTACCTGAATACCATGATTATCATAGGTTGTGTCGACAGAATAACTCCCAAGCCCACAACATTTCTTTCACACAAACCAGTGAGTGCTAACATTTATTTCAAGGAAAAGGGGGTCTTTCCTAGAAGTATCAAAAGTCAACGGGCACCAAAAATAGATGAAGTTTAAATATCAAAATTCACAGACATTCTAAGAGACATTATTCTGTCTAGCAAGAAATCTGGCCCTCCTTAGAAAATGCTATGTAATAAGCATATCAAATACTACTTCATATATGTTTTTTGAAAGTAGTTTGGGAGGGACCATCCTTAACATACCATATACCAAGTGAAGTGCAGGGTAAGCTAAAACCAAATGGACACTCCAATAAATTGTCACTTGGGAAGGACATTTTGGAACCTAAACATGGGAGACGGTATCATTTCCCTTATGTAGAACCAATGATCAAGAAAATAGACTTAATGATACCTTCAGGTCTTGCTTAGTGTCTGTCTGCATACCCCTTATTTTTCTGACTCTTACGCAAGCTTATTAAAAACAATAACTGAATTACCAGAATTATTTTCAGTAAGTTTACTGAAGTAGTCTCACAAACAGAAAAGTTGAATTTTAGAAGCTTTTCTGAACTATGTCAATTACCATTTTGCTTGTGATCTGATACTCATAAAAATGCTGCTGCACATTATCAAACCCCTTCAGACATATAACAGTTTATTCGTGAATTCCATACTTTTTTTAGCAACTTTACTTTGATAACAGACTCAATTTAAGCTTCCTTTAATGATTTCAGATTGTATTTTGCTGGCATTTCTAGAGCCTACAATCATTTAGTTATGACCCCACATAGTATTACTTGGTGACTGTAATGTAGTTATTGTTGTTGTTGTTGTGTCTTTCGGATTTTCCCGGTTAGGGGTCGCCACAGCAGAACTCCGGTCTGCTAATGATTGGCAGTAGATTTTTACGTGCTGAGTTGCCAGCCCTGATGCACAACCTTCATCGAAGGTATGCCCATTCATGCATGTCTCCACACAGAAGACGCTCTAGCTGAAAATCGAACAAGACAACATCTTACTGTGAATGTAGTATTTGTCTTAAGTACAGACAAACACTTGTATTGTAAGATAAAAACCAAAAGGACCCAATGAAGAGGCTGTAGTTTCCAGTTTAAAAACACAGTTTTAATCCACAGAAAGGAAGCACAAGTGCTTTCGTAGGTACAAATCCCACTTCTTCAGATGCTAACTACTGTTCAAACAGGAATGGTTTAAATACATATAAAGAAACACCTGACGTAATTAAGTAGTGACATCACCTTAAAGCTACACTCATGTTAAAATATTCAAGACAAGAATATTATACATCTACCTGCCTATATTTGACTAGACATTTAAATACAGTACTTAAGTTTTAAAAAGATATGTATAAAATATATATATATAAAACATTGCAATACATACTCTACAAAATATGTATATTTATTTGCTACATATACCTATTGCACATATTTTCACCTAGTGAAAGGTATTTTCTTTAATAAAAGCTTGAGGGGAACATATGCATTCATTCCAAAATCAGCACTAGCTCTCAACCTTACTGTCCATTCTGCTTCTAGGTTTTCTGTGACATTTCGTATTTCACCACCCCTAATATTCTCAGATGCCCTGCTAATAACTAGAAACTTAAATGTGTGTCCAGAATCACTTTCATTTACATGTTTAGCTAAAGCACTTAAATTATCCTTCTTATTAATGTGATAAAGATGCTCCCTGATCCTATCTTTTAAGCACCTATCAGTTTTCCCTACATAAATTTGTTTACATTTTAAACAAGAAAGTTCATTCTGCAAATTTATAGATACATGTGCACAATTTACACACCCCTACTATCATAAAATATAAAATTGTCATCTCTATGCTACCTGTGAAACTAAACATGTGGTTTATTTAGCACATTGTTTAAAATGTAAAAAGTTTTATGTAGGTTAAACTGATAAGTGCTTAAAAGATAGAATCAGGGAGTAACAACTTTACCACATTATTAAGAAGGATAAATTAAGTGTTTTAGCTAAACATGTGAATGAAAATGATTCTGGACACACATTTAAGTTTCTAGTTATTAGCAGGGCATCTGAGAATATTAGGGGTGGTGACATATGAAATGTCACAGAAAACTTAGAAGCAGAATGGATAGTAAGGTTGAGAGCCAATGCTGATTTTGGAATGAATGAATATGTTCCCCTCAAGCCTTTATTAAAGAAAAGACCTTTAATTAGGTGAAAATATGTGCAATAGGTATATGTAGTAAATAAATATACATATTTTGTAGAGTATGTATTGCAATGTTTTATATATATTTTTACATATATTTTTTAAAACTTAAGTACTGTATTTAAATGTGTAGTCAAATATAGGCACGTAGATGTATAATATCCTTGTCTTGAATATTTTAACATGAGTGCAGCTTTAAGGTGATGTCACTACTTAATTACTTCAGGTGTTTCTGTATATGTATTTAAACCATTCCTGTTTAAACAGTTGTTAGCATCTGAAGAAGTGGGATTTGTACCTACGAAAGTGCTTGTGCTTCCTTTTTGTGGATTAAAACTGTGTTTTTGAACTGGAAACTACGGCCTCTTCATTGGGTCCTTTTGGTTTTTATCTTATTATTGGATTCTGCTTTGTCCTTGGACCTGACTGCTCACAGAGTGTGGTGATAGTTTTGTTTTTTGTAACTTCTGTATTGTGTTTAGGATATTTACTATGAAGTGCATGTGAATCTTCTAAAATCTTTATGGAAACATAATTTATATAATATGTAAAAATAAACAGTCATAAAGTCACATTTACTTCTCTTCCCAATCAATAGTTTTCTGTAGAATACACTTTTGTCTCCTTTCCCCAGAATTTTTGATATAAACTATTGAATATGGGCATTCATTTAGCCATTTCTCATATATTTTATTAAAACAGGAATTCAAGTCACCATAAACAATTTTTGAGAAGAGGGTTATTCTTTACTTGCATTGCAGAAGACTGTAACAGTTAATCAAGCAGAGAAAGAACAGTTCATCAAAAAAAAAAAAAAAAAACAAACAAACAAAATAAAACAAATATCACTTGTTTATATCTGAGGTATATTGTTTAATTATATGTGTTTCAGTTTATAGAAACATACATCAAGCATACTATAACAAATAAAAAGGCTTCGGTTCAAACAAAAAAATACATCTAATCTATTACCATTGGCCTATGATAAGTACATAAAAGTGAGGAAAGAACTGTCTGTGACAAAAAAAAAATCATAACACTTCTGCTCTAGAAAACAAAAACAAGGAGTGATACATGTCATCAGTGTTAGTGGACTGATCAAGATTACTCTTATCGAGATTTCCACTATGGCTTTATATTGATCGACAAGTTGAGTAGAGCCCTCCTCCATGAGAAAAAACAAAACTCAGAAAAAAGCCTGTAAAGGTTATCAGTTTGGGTAAAATTCAGTCACTGGGTAATAAATATACCGCCTAGATGCCAGTAGTGAAGGCTGCCAGCCCAGCTAGCTGGAATTTTCTAAATAATTCTATGTCATTTGTAAATAGTAATATGATTTTTATGCTTATCTTACAAATATATGAAAACTGCATGCTATGTACTGAGCTTTAAGAATGTAACCACAGTGTACCCTGCTGGAAAAGAGCAGAACTGTGTATAAACTATATGCCTATGAAAATGTATGTTTTGATGGTAAAGGCTGGAACATGCAGAATTAACTTGCAAAACCTTAAGAAAATAAGTGGAAAATGTTTATGATTTTGTTATCTCTGTTTCAGCTCAAAGCAGACACAATGTCTAGAGTTGTAGGTTTTTCTATTGTTTGGAAACATAAATAATTACAGGTTTCAAAGGTAAAAGCATTTAACTGTTTTACGACTTCCAGTTCCAGGCAAGCTTCTAAAAGATAAGTATTTTTGACACAGAGGTGTCAAATAGTGATGTCATCCAGCTAACCAAGCAGTAATGTGTATTATTAATTTAAGAACTATCTCCCTGAGAAAGTCTGTGCATTTTGTATCTTGTCTTTGGACCTGTAAACATCTGTTCAGCACATGCATTTGTCTGGCTCTATAAGCTATTTAGAATATCGTTTCTCTTAGAGATAGATATGAATATAGTAAGATCAGTCTAGATTTTTTTCTGTATTTATGTGTGACTGTCCTGCAAATGTTTTAAAATATTTCTTGTGATTCTGAACTCTGTTATCACTATGTTGAGTTATTGAGTATTGTCTTGTGCTTTTATTATTTATTATTAAGCATATTTAAACATTTTAATTGTGGCTGGTTTGTTTAGAGATATTTAACCTCTTAGAGTACTTGCACATATGTTTGGTAACACTGTACAGGCCACTCTTGAATAACTTGGTAACAGTTACCATTTGGATAATAGTAACATTGCACAGTAGAATTGGTCACCCTTTGTATTGGCCTTATAGCAGCTGATAAGTAAGGGCGGTTGGTGGCAGTGATTACTACCTTTTAGTCTGGGCAGAAGGGAGCATAGCTAGTGAACCTGTGTCAACATTATCCAGGAGTGTCTGTGTGTTTGTATAAAAATCAAATCTCAAAGTAAGCTTGTGTGTCAGCTACTTGGGCAGGGACATGAAGCACTGGTTGGACAGAGAGGGTGCTGGAGGTTTAGGGAGAAACCAGCCCCAGACTGACTGTGATCTCTTTGTGCTCTTAAGGGAAATTGAACTTTACTGCCTGTATACTTGTCATCCTCCCAATGTGCACGTCCCTCACTAGTGTTAGTGGTGAGGATTGAGGCCCCTTGATTACTGGGCCAGTGCAGGGGTGTCACATCTTAATTATTTGGCAGTGGTGGGATAGCCACATCACATATTAATTGGCTTGTAGTGGTGTGGATATTGAATTCCTATAGCTTGTGTACAGTGGTCACTGAAGTTGTTTGTACTCTTAATCAGGCATGCAGTGAACATTCAGAGTTCATATCACATTTTTTTTTGTTAGCTTAGTTAGTCAGGATGAGCATACAAGCATGTCAGCAGAGGAGTATGGCAAGCTGACAAGGAACCAGTTGGCAGAGATGTGCCAGGCTAAAGGACTGGTGCATGCCAATCTGACTAAAGCAGATATGATTGCAGCTTTAGTTACAGCTGCATCAGAGAATAGCAACCAGGAGGACAATCAGACTGGCCGTGGAGAGGTATAACTCTCAGAGAATAGACAGATCAACCTTTCCACAGAGGACTTAAAAATCCATCTGGAATTAAAGAGACTTCAGCTAGAGGCCAATCATTTGGAAATAGAGGCAGCAGAGAGACTGAGACATCTAGATACTAAAGAAAATGAGAAAGTTCTATGCCTGAAAGCTGAGGAAAAGGACAGGCAGAGGCAACATGAAAAGGAGATGCTGACTCTTCACCAGAGTCATGGAGGTAATGAGGAAGGGAGTAACCGAACCCCATAAGCAACAAAGGTCAGTAAATTTCTTCCACAATTTACAAAGGGGGATAATTTTGATAGTTTCATTCATATATTTCAGAGGGTATGTCAACAATATGATGTTGACCAAGGGCTCTGGGTATGGTTCCGGACCCCCTTACTCCATGGTAAAGCTGTAACTGTTCTTTCCAAACTGTCTGATAATGACTGCTTAAATTATAATGTAAAAAAGTGTTTGCTAGAATATTTTAAGTTAGCACCTGAAGCTTATAGGAAAACGTTTTGTGAGCATAGATGTAAGACAGATGAAAGTGTGTGTGAATATGTTGCTGAACTAAGCACTTATTTTCATAGTTGGGTGAGTGGATGCCAGGGCACCACTTCTGAAGGGCTGTCAGATGTTTTGATGAAGGAACAAGCTATTAGCAGTTTGCCTGAGGACATGAGGATCTGGTTAGCTGATAGACAATGCACTACAGTAGATGACTTGGGGAAGAAGGGAGACCTATACATAGCAAACAGGGCATCACTGCACAGGAAAGAGACACCCGGTGCTGCTCATAGGTCGAAGCAAACCCATGGTGGGCAGCCCAGACCCCCCCAACAGAGTCTCTCAGTACCAGGGGAAGCCACTAGTCCAGGTACACATCCAGGACCTAGGGTTAAATGTTTTAAATGCAACCAGTGGGGCCATTTAGCATACAGATGTCCATGGAGACAAGGTGGAGAACAAAAGGTGGGAGAGCCATTCAAGGACAAAATGATTGACTTCAACAAATGGCTAAACGTCTGGTGTCATTCAAAGGGGATCCAGTATCTGTCTGCCTGGGATGACATGATCAACAGACCATGATGCTTTGCCAGAGATGGCCTGCATCTGTTGCCCTTGAGATTCTGGATACTGGCTAAGGCTCTAGCCACCTCTATAGTGTCTTTTTAGGCAAGGTTCAAACGACAAATCCACCACCGTAGCAGGTACAAGCAAGCAAAAACTGAGGGTAATGCTACTCAATGCTAGAAGTCTAAACCTCAAAATGCTCTCACTCGAAGCACTCCTTAAAATGGAGAACATCGACATCTGTGCAGTAGCAGAAACCTGGTTCAAGGCTCCAGAGAGCACCCCTGCATTACCAGGCTATAATTATACCACACCTTTCGGCCACCTAACCTGGACTGAAACACTAAAGTAGGAGGAGTGTCCACATTCATTAAGGATATCCACACCTCCAGGCTACTTGCTACAAATAATGTATTCAAAATTATCCAAGTGAAACTAACACTGGGCAATACTGCAATCCAGGTTGTATCTTGCTACAGATCCCCTGCCATGCCCCAGGATGCCCACTCCACATTCCTCGACATACTGGAAAATATTAAGGTACAGCCCAATATCCTAATAACGCATGATTTCAACTACCTCACCATCAACTGGGAAAATTACTCATATACTAACTCATTAGCTCAAATGCTTTCTGGAATTCATAAATTCCAATGCCCAGGATCAGCTAGTCCATACCACTACCAGGGGCAACAATATACTGGACCTGGTCATTACCAACATTGGTAATCGATGTTCCAAACCAGAGGTTAACTCCTCACTGGTCAGATCTGACCATAAGCTAATCACCCTAGACATCAATTTTCTGCCTCCACCCCCCCCCCATTAAGAAAACCACTGTAAATTTTTTTTCCAAAGCCAACTTCACGCTCCTTAAGACAGAAGTGGCAAACTTCATTACACCCGTGCAGACGGATAATAGAGGCACAACTGCTGAATCCTATACACATGCACTGTATGAACACATACACGAGTGCATGGATCGTGCCATCCCCAACAGAACCAAGTCGCTATCCTCTAAAAATGGAAGCCAATCTGGCGGTCACTTGCCATAAACAAACTCTACAACAGCAGGAAGAAAAAAAATAAAATCCCCTGATTGCAGGAATTCTCTGGTCAGCCTCAGTAAGAAGCTGAGATTCCTCATAAAATCCTCCAAAGATAGCCACGAAAATAAAATTCCCACTGACTCTAAAGACAACCACAAAACATTCTATAGGTATGTCAAGAATCTCAATGGCAACACTCAGATCTGCTCCGAGCTACAGAACAACGGCACTAGATATACAGAACCAACTGATATTGTCAACATCCTGGCAGATAAGTTCACTCCTCTATCACCCCCCAAAGGGCCCATCCCTATATCAGAAGAATGCATAGCCCCTGTAATCATGGATGCACAATTTAAGACCGCACTCTCCAAAGCCAAAAACACAGCATCCATGGGACCAGACAACATCCCAGGCTGCATTCTGCATGAACTACAGGACGAACTGGCACCCCACCTAAGTACCATGTTCAGTCATAGCCTGACTTCAGGTTTTGTGCCTACTGAATGGCACAAAGCAATGGTTATCCCACTCCACAAAGGGGGCACCACCATGGACCCTGGGAACTACCGCCCCATTAGCCTGACAAGCCGGGTCTGCAAGGCAATGGGGTGTATCATCATGGAGCTTATAAACAAAGACATAGGTAACCTCCAAATGCTGGACTCCACTCATTTCAGGTTTGTAAAAGGTAGATCATGTCTCCTGAACCTGATCGACTTCTTTGAATCAGTCACTACAGCCGTGGACGAGGGTAAGGTGGTGCACACAGCCAATCTTGATCTCGCCAAGGCTTTTGACAACATCCCCCACTCTGGAAATATAGACAAACTCAATAGACTGGGCATAAATCCCTATGTCACAAGATGGGTACCCAATTGGCTCACTGACAGAACCCACACAGTGAAAGTCGCCAACTCCAAATCCGACTTCAAACCAGTGACAAGCGGAGTACCACAGGGTTCAGTCCTGGGTCCTCTCCTGTTTGGCATCTATTTCTCAGAAGTCCAGGCTAATACAGCAGGTCTTTTGCTAATAAAATTTGCAAGATGACTGCAAACTGAGAGCCATAATAGAATCGCCAAATGATGTGGACATTCTACAAACGGGCCTCACTGAGACTGATGCTTGGTGTCAAAGTCACGGCCTCAAGCTCAATGCCAAAAAGTATATGGTCATCCCCCTTGGGAAAAACACTGCACTCATGAACTACCACATAGGCGGTAGCCTATTTAACACCAAAAGTGTGATAAGAGACCTTGGGACACAGGTGGACACTAGTCTCTCCTTTGACAATCACATCACCACAGTAGTCAGGAAATCCTTCTATGTGGCACACTTTATCACTAAAGGGTTCTCCTCCAGAAAAAAAGATGTCATTGTTCCTCTCTACTCATCCCTCATCATACCCATCATTGAGTACAGTGCCCCATTTGGCATGTACCTCACAAAACATCTGCAACAACTGGAAAGCCACAGAAATACCTCAATAAAAGGATTACTGGCCTCAAACAGATGCCATATGCAGACCGCCTCAAAAAACTCCAGCTCTACTCAGTCACTTATCGCCTACTCAGAGGCGACTTCTGCCAAACTTACAAAGCCATGTCAAACCCAGTTCTGTTGGACATGCTACACTTAAAGAAACCCCAATCTCTCCGTGCCACAAGCGCCAGGGTTCTGAACCTTGCCACCACAATAAACAGAACATGCTAGAGGGATAGATTCCTGTCCCAGAGACTTCCCATACTCTGGAACAGACTACCCTTTCATGTCAAGCAAAGCCCCTCATTAGCCCTCTTTAAGAGGAATCTAGACAATTGGATGGGAAATAGGAAATTCACCCCAGGGATCACTTCTGTGGCTCTGCTCGACAGGGACACTGGAAAATAACTTTCTTGGGTGGCGAAAGCCAGTGAACATTTTGGCTAGGCTTATATAAGCTCTAGGGCCAATAGCCTACTGCCTGCCTATGAAACTATTAAGTGGGAATGACAAAATGCCAACAGTAGGTTGTCTCAAGACAACAAGGATACCAAACTACCACAAGAGGTTATATCCTATCTTATTGAATGGCACTATTAATACCCCCTTGGAAGCAGTGCTGTGGTGGTACCACAGTGTAACAAAGCTTTTGAAATGTGGTGCACCTGAGAGTGCGTGTTTTGATAGCTCGAATAAACATGATGGACTTCCTATGAGATTCTGACTGCATCTTTTTTGTCTTCATCTTTGTGTGTTCAATTCGTTTTTTGGGCAGAATCTGTGTTTCCCGACCAAGGGTTGGCATGGGCACTTCTGAGAGTTCATTCTACAGCTGAGTAGTGTGGGTTTGGTTCTGAGTTTGCTGTTTGGAAACAGTAATCTGCATCTAATAAGTGCACTCTCGGGTGCACCACATTTCAAAAGCTCTGTTACACTGCAGTACCACTGCAGCGATGCTTCCAAAGGGGTATTACTAGTGGCATTTTTTCCTCCCTGCTGGGAGGCTTATACCCCATCCCCTGAAGGCTACTTCAAGGATCCTTATCTTATTGAATGGCAAAGAGACCACTGCTAAGACAGACACAGCCTCTGACATAACCATTGTGAAGCCTGCAATGGTTACAGAGGAGCACTACTTGCTTGGGCAGTCTACTCCAGTCACAGCTTTAGGAGGGACCCCATTCCAAAAACCATTGGCTAGGGTTCACCTTGACTGGGAGGGTGGAAAAGGAAGCCAGCAAGTAGGTGTGTTTGAGGATATCCCTGCAGATGTCCTGATAGGGAATGATTTTGATAATGCAGTACCATACCGTATGTTCACGCAGTTACATACAGTCAGGCTTGGAGACAAGCATGTGGGTCTGGTAGCCTGGGGGAGACCCAGAGAGGCCACACACTTGCAGCCAGGACTGGTGTGCTGGTTACTTCGGGGAGGAAGCTACTTTGTAGTAGTGATACTGAAGGTGAGCCATAGCTGCTTGTCGTTACTGATGTTCCCTTGGACAGAATGACTGCAAGGGCAGAGGTGAGTAGTAGTACCCAGGCTGACAGTGAGGCACCGCTGTCATAGGATACCAGACTTCCTGTGGAAGGGGAGCTGGGAATGGTTACAAAGAGAGTTGAAACAGGCTCAGCTCTCAAACCCTACATTACAAGGCATGAGGGAGGTAGCTAGTGAAGCACCTGATTGTCAAGGGAAAGGAAAATCTGTATACTAGGATGGAGGGTCACTGTACAGAGAGTAGACCCCTGAGGGAGGGCTAGAGGGTGAGAGAATACAGCAGTTGGTAGTGCCCAGAGCCTACCATCTGGCACTTCTAGCCATAGCCCATGATATTCCCTTTGCAGGTCATATGGGCATAAGACATACAAAAAGACCTATTATGCAGAACCTTTATTGGCCTGGGATTTCCAGAGATTTAACAGGGTACTGCAGGATATGTGAGCAGTGCCAAGAGGGAGGGAAGGCAAGGCAGGAAAAAAGTGAAAGCTCCTTTGATGCCTTTGCTTGTGATTGAGCAGCCATTTCTGAGGGTAGCTATGGATATTGTGGGGCCTCTGAGTACCCCAAGCTCTACAGAGAAAATGTATATCCTAGTGGCAGTAGATTATGCTACCAGATACCCTGAGGCAGTGGCACTGTCCTCCACTGAGGCAGAAAAGGTGGCAAATGCTTTGTTAGAGATTTTCATCAGGGTAGGTTACCCAAAAGAAATACTGTCTGACAGAGGTGCCAATTTCATGTCAGACCTGCTGACTTGTCTGTGGAAGTACTGTGGGGTAAAGCAACTAAAGACCACCCCCTACCATCCCCAGACTAATGGTCTTGTTGAGATGTTAAACTCTGCATTCAAGATGATGCTACTAGCATCTGCAAATGAGTTTAAGAGGGACTGGGACAAATATTTGCCCCATCTGTTGTTTGCTTACAGACAGATGCCCTAGGAATCCACAGGTTATTCACCCTTTGAGTTGTTGTATGGGCATAGGGTAAGGGTATCTCTAGATTTAATTAAAGATAAGTGGGAGGGTGACTGTGAATCCCACAAGGAGTCTGTTGTGGCATATGTCCTAAACCTCAGGGCAAAGCTCAGGAAACTCATGGGCATGGCCCAGGAGAACTTGGCAGAAGCCCAACAGCAGGAAAAGGTCTGGTATTACAGGAATGCTTGAGCTACAGAGAGTATGCTGTAGGGCAGCAGGTAATAGTTATCATTCTTGTCAGACACAACAAGCTGAAGGCAGCTTGGGAAGGACCCTACAAGGTGGTAAGGAAGGTCAGTGATCTTAACTACAACGTAGAACTGCTAGGCAGGAGGCAGGGGCCAAATTGTACCATGTTAACGTGATGAAACCTTACCATGATAGGGCGGCCCTTGTGCTGAGTATTTGTAGTGGATTTCAGGAAGAGTCTGAGGGGGATCTGGTGACTGATCTCCTCAGTGAGCCTCAGACTGACACCTCAGTAGAAGAGATAGCAATGTCCCAGCAGCTATTCCCTACCCAGGTCTGAGAAATCCGAGCAGTGTTACAGGAGTCTGGGGACATGTTCACTGGAAACCAGGGTGCACCCACCTGGTGCAACACCATGTGGATTCAGGACCCCAAAGGCCTATTAAGCAAGCCTCTTATAGGGTGCCTGAGAGAATCAAACAGACTCTGAGGGAGGAAATAAAGGAAATGTTGGAACTAGGGGTAATTCAGGAGTTCATCAGTCCCTGGGCCACCCCAGTGGTGTTGGTACCAATGAAGGTTGGCAGCATCAGGTTCCATGTGGACTACAGGAAATTAAACAGCCTCACAGAATCAGATGCTTAATCCATGCCTAGGACAGATGAAGCCCTAGAGCAGCTGGGTATGGCTAAGTATCTTACTACTACTGATCTTACCAAGGGCTACTGGCTGCTGCCCTTGACTCCCAGTGCTAAAAGAGGTCAGCCTTTGTGACTCCTTTTGGCTTATATGAGTTCACAAAGATGCCCTTTGAGATGAAAAATGCCCCCAGCGGCTTTCTAGAAGCTGTTAAATCATATCATAGCAGGAGCAGGAGATTTTGCCCTTGCTTACCTGGATGATAATGCCATCTACAGCGGTTCCTGGCAAAAGCACCTTCGTATCAGGGAGGTGCTGGGCAGACTACAAAGGGCAGGGCTGACCATTAAGCCCAGGAAATGTCAGGTGGGTATGGCATAGGTCTCCTATCTAATACATCGAGTGAGGAGGGGTAAGATCAGGCCAGAACCTGCCAAAATGGAAGCCATTTAGGCATGGCCTGCACCTGTTACCAAAAAGAAGGTGAGGGCATTCTTAGGGACAGCAGGGTACTACAGAAAGTTCGTCCCCAGTTATAGTACCATAGCTGCTCCCCTCACAGATCTGACAAGGAAAAACAGGCCCAATAAGGTAGTGTGGACCCCAGCATGTGAGCAGGCATTCCAGAAGCTTAAGGGAAATTTGGGAGTACCGCCCTGTGTTAGCCAGTCCAGATTACAGCAAAGAATTTGTTGTGCAGGTGGATGCTTCAAGCTATGGGGTGGTGGCTGTACTTAGCCAGATTTCTCCAGAGGGAGAAGAGCATGCAGTGGTTTACCTCAGTCGTAGGCTTCAACCGAGGGAGGAATGTTATGCAGCTGTAGAAAAGGAATGTCTAGTCATAATGTGGGCACTGCAGAAACTTCAGCCTTATCTGTATGGAAGACAATTCACTGTAGCTATAGACCACAATCCCCTAACATGGCTATATCGAGTCAGCCACAAAATGCCAAGTTACAAAGGTAGATCTTAGGGTTGCAAGCATATGATATGACAGTACAGCACCGCAGTGAGGTTAGCAATGCCAAAGCAAGACAGGGAATGGGGTCAGGTATTCACAGATAGGCTCAACTCTCTCAAGCAACATTTCTCAATGGTCACTTGAAAAACTAGCTTGAGTTTTTTGGGGGGAGGGGATTGTGAAGGCTGCCAGCCAAGCTAGCTAGAATTTTGTAAATAATTCTACGTCATTTGTGAATAGTAATATGATTTGTATGCGTGTCTTACAAATGTAAGAAAACTGTATGTTATGTACTGAGCTTCAAGAATGTAACTACAGCGTATCCTGCTGGAAAAGAGCAGAAATGTGTATAAACTATATGCCTATGCAAATGTATGGTAAAGGCTGGAACATACAGAGTTAACTTGCAAAACCTCAAGAAAATAAGTGGAAAGTGTTTATGATTCTGTTATCTCTGTTTCAGCTCAGAGCAGACACAATGTCTAAAGCTGTAGGTTTTTCTATTGTCTGGAAACAGAAATAATTACAGGTTTCAAAGGTAAAAGTATTTAACTGTTTTACGACTTCCAGTTCCAGGCAAGCTTCTTAAAGATAAGTATTTTTGACACAGAGGTATCAAACAGTGATGTCATCCAGCTAATCCAGCAGTAATGTGCATTATTAATTTAAGAACTATCTCTCAGAGAAAGTTTGTGCATTTTGTATCTTGTCTTTTGACCTGTAAACATCCATTCAGCACTTGCATTTGCCTGGCTCTATAAGTAAGTTATTTAGAACATAGTTTCTCTTAGAGAGAGAAAGGAATATACTAAGATCAGTCTAGATGTTTTCTGTATTTATGTGAGACTGTCCTGCAAATGTTTTAAAATATTTCCTGTGATTCTGAACTCTGTTGTCACTGTGTTGAGTTACTGAGTATTGTCTTGTGATTTTATTATTTATTATTAAACATATTTAAACCTTTTAATTGTGGCTGGATTGTTTAGAAATATTTAAGCTCTTAAAGTATTTGCATATGTGTTTAGTAACACTGTACAGGCCACTCTTGAATAGCCTTAGTTTGGTCACACTTACCATTTGGATAATAGCAACATTGCACAGTAGAATTGGTCACCCTTTGTAAGGGCCTTATAGAAGCTGATAAGTAAGTGTGGTTGGTACCAGTAATTACTACCTTTTAGTCTGGGCAGAAGGGGGCATAGCTAGTGAACCTGTGCCAGCCTTCCTCAGGAGTGTCTCTGTGTTTGTATATAAATCAGATCTCAAAATAAATGTGTGTGTGTGTGTGTGTGTGTGTGTGTGTGTGTGTGTGTGTGTGTGTGTGTGTGTGTGTGTGTGTGTGTGTGTGTGTGTGTGTGAGCTACTTGGTCAGGAACAAGAAGCACTGCTTGGACAGAGACAGTGCTGGAGGTTTTGGCTTGACCACTTGGCTGAGATCTTAAGCCTATAGCTGTGCCAGTGGGGAGTCTTACTGGGGATCTGGAGAGAGAGGGAGAAAGCAGCCCCAGACTGGCTGTGATCTCTGTGTGCTCTTAAGGAATTTGTACTTTACTGTGTGTGTACTTGTCATTCTCCCAATGTGCACGTCCCTCACTGGTGTTAGTGGTAAGGAATGAGGCTCTTTGACTACTGGGCCAGTGCAGTGGTGTAACACCAGTAACAAAGACATTTGGATAAAGTAAGAAAATCAAATAGAAAAGAAAAAAAAACTCTGGCTGTAAAATACAGCAGCTGTTCAGCAAAGAGAAATTCAAGTTTCAGCTCTGATACAAGAGATAACTTTCAGTTATTTAGAGGAAAAAATAAGCCCATGCATTCAGAGATATTTATAATAAGTGAAAGACTGAGGGAATGTATAAAGCTAAATAACAAAAGGCTGGATAAATAGAAGTCTTAACTAGCGATTCGGATGAACTGATAAAACTGCAAAAATCAGGGGATGAAATAAAAAAGACTAGCTTGGCATTAAGCTTCTTGAGAAGAACTGTTTAAAAATAAATATATACTGAAGTCAGAGGGCAGAGCACTCACAGAAAACATGCTGTCTTCTATTGTACCAGAGGAGTGGAAATGAACAGACTACATTAACTTTATGAAAGTACAGATAAGCAACTGGATATTGCTCCAAAGCAGGATTTGTTAACTGAGAGAGCACATTGGGTATATGCTCCAAATCTGCCTTAAGACATCACATATTAGTAAAGATGCAATTATATCAATAGAAAGGGTTGCTACTATTAAAACTTGGTGACAGAAGAGTGTTTGTGGAAAATTATTATTTACTCTACATTAGGCAAAAGACAAATATGTTTATGTCATCAATCACGGAATTATGAAAAGCATGTCTGAGACTCAAGCTGCTGTATCCAGCTTTCTTTAAAAAAATTTCCTGGAATCTCAAAGACATTTTTGGATTCAGAACAGGCTAAGGAAGAAATGACAAAAAGTTTAGCAACCAAAGAGTGAGCAAAGAAGAAGAGAACTCTACATTTCATTTTCTGGCAATAACAACATCCATAGAAAGACTTTTCCTGTGAAATATTTTCCATTGTTCTAAAGGTAAAATGCTTGATTGAGAAAAAATAGCACATGAGTTAACTAGAAGAATCACAATCACCTTGGTCTTCGATCAGAGAGCGGCACTATGAGACACAGAAGATCAGGAAGAAGACCAAGAACTTTGTGAAATTAGTGAATAAATGGGAGACTATAACCAATCAATTCCATTAGCTATATGAATAAAGATATGAAATGTGGCTATGCAAGAATACGTAGATAAGAAAGTCTGGGATTTTGTTGGCAGTGTTAAACTAGTGGGTGAACAGTTACGCATATGCCTACTTTATATCATTAATGTTTAGAAGGACATTGAAGGAAATAACATAAGCAAAATGTTTTGTATTTATTAATATTTGTATAAAATGTCATTATGTAAACTGCATATTATATTGTAACTCAGTTT
Source organism: Protopterus annectens (assembly GCF_019279795.1). Taxonomy (NCBI): domain Eukaryota; kingdom Metazoa; phylum Chordata; order Ceratodontiformes; family Protopteridae; genus Protopterus; species Protopterus annectens. The sequence goes on from NC_056745.1 coordinate 718,799,015, forward strand.
TATATAGTGTGCAGTCAGAGGTATTTTACATGTGAGGTTGAGGATATTTTCAGAGCAACTGCTGCATGTGTTATAGATACTAAAGAAAGAAAGTAGTTTTGTTTAGGTATCTAGGTTTCAGCTGCACTGTAACAAGGTAAGATAGGTTGTATAGAAGCAAGTTAATATAATGTTGTGATCTTGGGCTGTTGGAGTGTGAGATGCAAATGTGTACTGATTACATTTACCTTATTTTTAAGCCTATGTTTTAGAAATGTGTCTTTATCTTAAATTAAGGACATGAATCTAGATATCCACCTCAATAAGACCAGGGGAAAATATTATAAATGAAAGGCATGAAAACTTTTAGTTAGATTTTATATTTGCAAAGTCATTATCTATTTTTCCCATTAACAAAGGCTTTCAGTGGTAGACCAGATATCTACAGGTGCAAACAATTAACTGTAAGAGGACTGAACACTGTCTTGTGGGTGAAAATGTTTATAAAGACTATTTCATGCATCTAGAAAGTCAACAGCTGTTTTTTCATTACCAATTTGAAATGAGATGTCTGCAGGTAAAAGCAATTAACCATGAGAGGTCTGAATATTGTCTGCTGAGTAGATTGACAAAGTACAGTGTAATTAACATTTATAATTACACTGGCAAGTAGTTCAGTAAAATTAACTGAAGTTTGAACCTGTGGTAAGTGAATAAGTATTATTAATACTTGCCTCTCCTGCAGTGTTAATACGTTAATGCATTTAATATAACAATACACCATTTAGTTTTATTTAAAGGTAGCCAGTGCACTTTTTCTTAGGGCTAAAGTTAATGTTTACTGAAAGCATGCAATCTGTTTCTCATGTCTGGGAAAGGAATGGAGAGAACTGCAAAAAAACAGATAACAGAGCAAGTGGTAACACTTACTGTAGCATACAATGTAGCATGGGTAACCTTCATTTTAGAATATATAATGTCTGAGAGTTTATCAGTCAATATGGTACAACAGCTCCAATCTGGAGGGTTACACATTTGTTGAAAATGTAGACAGCACTGGAAGTTTGTTTTATGTTAATAGAGAAAGAGGTTTGAAAACTTTATTTTTTTACTGTTTTCATTGAAGCAAAATATGTCAGTGTTGAGAAGTTGAAACTAAGCAAGAGATCAGCCTGCAAAACATTAATGTTTGCATGCAAGCTAAAGGTTGGAAATAATACATTTAAAAGAACTTTCATTTATAATAGGTGATAGCAATAGCTTTCCAACACAATGATTACTGTGTCCAGATTATTGTGAAATATAAATGGCCTTGTAAGAATGGACAAAAAGCAAACAAGAAAATTGAATTATATCAAGAAGCACAGGGTGTAAATAGTAATGTTGTACGGGACTCATTTGTCTTGAAGAAAGCACATGAATTTGACAAAGGTAGTATTTCAGGGTGGACATTCAGCAGAATATCAAGGACAAAAAAAAGGGAGTGCCTGCTTTTCCTTTCTGGTTATTAATAGGCTACACAACTGATTCTAAAATATTTTTAAAACTTTCATCTTTTCTAAAAACTACTCTTAGTTTTCATTCAAATCTTCATATGGATTTGTAACAACTATAAATAAACTTCAACTGTTTTCTAAAACATTATGAATTGAGTGTTCAGCCTGATTATAAGTCCATGCTATTACTGTTTTGAAGTTATCATCCCCATTTTTCTTATTGTGGCTACAACACAAACTTCTTGACTACAAAATAAGCCATTAGAGCCTTTCCTTACAGGAAACCCACATATTCAAACTCTTTGCTGTATTTCAAAAGTTGACATCCATATTTCCAAAAACGGGCATTAGTGAAAGGTTAGATGGCATGTTTGGCTCAGATGATTTCTGAAGAAAATATTTTGGGGGTGGAAATCATTAAACTCTATGAAATGTTTCAAATGAAAGTGTATCCTCCCCCTGATATGACTCATAAGTTTTTTTAGAGAAGTCTCTATTATTTCACTCCACTCTCTGAAAAATATTTTTAAATTCCTTTTTGCTGTTCATCCACTAAATAAGTGGTGATTTTAGTGTTTAATATTATTTCCTTGTTCAATACTTCCAACTTCTTTCTATTGTCTCTTACTAACAGGTGCATCAATTCACACACAGTGCAATCAATTAAATCCAAAAAATCATTATATAAAATCAACTTGACTTCCAACCCCATAGGGTATCTCCAGAAGTCTAAGACTTTTTGGTACCATGAGTTGTTTGCAACACTCAGTCCAATATGAAATCTTAAGCTGTAAAGTACAAAATTACAGACATTTCATTTCTAATAGCTGTTTTAACTATTTAGAAATGGATTCCTCCACAGTTGTACTAGTCTGATGCCATTTAAAAATTGGTGAAGAAAGCTATGTATCCAGAGGTGGGGGTGAATTTTGGAAATTGCCTTTGCCTGATTGATTTAAGATGTGCCTCAAAACCTCAGTCAAGTATGTCCCTTCTATGGTATTAATATTCCACTATTTTGTGAGGTAACTTTGCCTTCCAATTCTAATGGCGATAAGTATTGAGACATTTGTTGTATAGGTAAATTCAATTCATTAAGTATTATCATATTTGTGGAAGCAATGCTGCCATTTGAAAGGGATTCTTGTGATTACATTATGTGGTTTGTCAAACCCACAGAATATAATACAACTGAGAAACTGTTAGCTCTTGCTTATTGATATGGATAGTAAGACACAAGTAGTGAAAATGGTTTTAGTTCCTTTAGTCTTACACAACCGTCAAATACTTTTATCAACCACAAGGGAAGTTGTGGATGACAAATATAAAGAGTTAAAAGAATTTACGTGGGAGGGAAGATGTCAAGAATTAAGCGGGATAAGCTGATTTTCTCCACAGAGCAAGGTGGTTTCATTAACTGAGTTGAATAGGGTACTTTAAAACTATGCAGCTTAGGTTCGTATAAATAATTAAAGTAGAACATTGCAAATAAAGTATGATGATAAAGTGTGTGTTGGGGGGAGTCAAAAGATTAAGTGAGGCTAGATTTCTGGATGCACGTTAGCATTAATTCTACAAGTTAAGCCAACACAAGAATGGAGAAAGTAGAACTTACCCATAGGGATGTCTGCAAGTAATATAGGAACAAGAGTCTGGGATTTACTGAAGGAAAACAGTTAATGAATCAATGTACTGACAGCAAATAACTCAGGAGGGAAATGTAATAAAGTAGATGAAGATAAGCAGGAGTTTGGACTGTAGGTTAGAGATTATCTTCCCTATCAGGAAATAATAACTGAGTATAGAAAGAGAAAGGGACAGGCGAGTTTAACATGAAAGGCCACACATTGTAGTGGTTTTAGTTCATTCTACAACAGAAGATGGTGATATGGGTCATTTACTAGGGTATATAAAATATGCATAACAATGATAAGAATCAATGAGTGAAGAGAGAAAAGAAAGGTAACCTACAAAAGAATAATGCAAATACATTTTAGGGCTCAGTGGTATGCAAAAAAATCCAGAAGTGTAAGTACTTTTCTACCCCAAGTACACTTTGAGGATTTTTCTGTAGTAGACAGAAAATTCTGGAGATGTGATGGGGAGGAGATAATAGAGAACATGTCTTCCAGGAATGTAACCAGTTTGCAGATTTAAAAAAACAAAATCTCTGCAGAATACTTTGTCAGACTGTTGTGAGAACAAAGATATGAGCTAAATATCATTTTTCTGTGATGGGATGCAGGATCTGTTTTGCCTAGACATAGTGTCGTTCATCCAATCAAGATGAAACAGACAAATATTCATAGGTTCTGTTCAATCAGCTTTATCATGTAGAAACACATCAGGATTGAGGCTTAGTAACTTAAACTTAAACTTAAACAAACTGACTATCTCTCTCATACAAGCTCACACTCTGGCGGCACTCTCATAATGGCGCTGAAGCTAGTACGTGCTTTCTATTTATATGTACGTGCTATCTTTGGAAATTCTTCTTAAAGGTACAGCACACATGCATATTCTACATCCTTCCTCTTTGAGAAATGAGTCATGCATTACTGATGACATTGATTGATATGCAATTAATACAAGCTAATTCTTTGGCATGCAATTATATAGAACTACATACATATAGACAATTATGTCCAGGTTGCTGTGTATTTCACTCTGGGTCTGCAGATGTGACCGAATCATGTGGCATAGAATTTAGAATCAGGTCTAGCAACTGGCACTGTCTTTGCTGAATGTTCAACTTTAGGGACATTAGGAACATCTTTAGGAACAGAAGTAGGAGTTGAGACACATTCTGCAACAGGAACATTGTCTGGATTGCTCTGAGATTTAGAGTCTGTATCACAGAAACAATGTTGCGAGATTTGTTCTGATACAGGAAGAAGATGTCTGCAATTTTTCCTGTTCTCCGCACCCTCAGGTTCCACAAAGTAGGATCCCGGCTTGGTTCAAATACCTGTTACTTGACCAATCTGGTTGAAACCATTTGCCGTTTGTATACTTACTGTCTCTCCTTCTTTCAGTGGATGAAGAAATCTGCTCAATGTATCATAATGGAAAGAACACTTTCTGAACAGTTGGGCTTTGACTGCACTGTTATTTTTAATTTTAGTCCTCAACAAACTGGAACTGATAAGCAAGGTTGTCCTGGTTTGCCTAGAGAGAAGTTTCTGAGCAGGCAAGCCAAGTATATCATCATGGGATATGATTCTAAGATTGAGTAAATTCAAAAAGACATCAATATTATCATGCTTTGACTTCTCTACTTCTCTAGTAATTGCTTTGCACTCTGAACTGCATGTTCAGCTAGTCCATTTGACTGTGGGTATTCAGGACTACTAGTAACATGTACAATGTCCCATTCTTTTGCAAATTTCTGAAACAACTAACTGATAAACCTAGTAATAACAGTAGTGGACATTAGGTTAGGTAGCAAATCGATCTCAAACCAGTTCAGATAAGAGTCTACCAACACTAAGTAATGCTGATTGTTCCACTTGAATATGTCAGTGGCTACTGTTGACCAAGGTAGTTCAGGAACCTGACTTACTTGAAGTGGCTCTTTTTGCAGATGTGGTTTAGTACTATTGCATACTGAACAAGAAGAAAGTACTTTGTCAATGTCTTTTGCTATAGAAGGCCAAAATACTAGACCTCACACCCTTTGTTTGGTAGATTCAGAACCTGGGTGACCACAATGCAAAATCTGAATATATTCACATTCACACTGTAAGGAAGTAGGAATAACAATTTTAAGACCTTTGAAAATAATGTCATCTTCCATCAACATCTCATCTCTGTAAGGAAAATAAGGTTGTACTTCAGGTGGTACACTGGATTGCTTCGATGGCCATCCTACATGGATGTAGTGGTTGAGCCTTTGCAAGACACGATCAGTCTTTGTATGATTTCTCAGTTCATCAAGTCTTGTGGTAGAAAAATACATACTTCCATAACATTGAAGTCAAAATTCTCTGCGTCAAGCTGTTCCACTGCATTTCTGGGCAATCTGGAAAAGGTATTAGCCAGATAAAGAAGTCTGCCTTTTGTATAGATCATTTTGAAGCTATACTTTTGTAATTTGAGCATTATTCTTTGTACTCTTGCTGGAGTGGAATTGATAGGCTTCTTTAAAATAGTGACTAGAGGTTGATGATCAGTTTCAATCTGGATATCTCGACCATAAACTTAATCATGAAATTTGAACATGCAAACACGATTGATAAAAGTTCTTTCTCAATTTGAGCATATTGCATCTCAGTTTGGGTAAGAGTTCTAGATGCATAGGCTACTGGTTAGTCCTCGTGAAGAATAACGGTGCCAAGATCACATTTTGAAGCATCACAGGAAAGAGTTACTGGTTTATTGATATCATATTATCTTAATGTAGGTGGAGTGGCAATTTTCTGCTTAAGGTCTTCAAATGCTCTCTGGTGCTGTTCTAACCAAGACCATGCAACATTTCTGTGCTTCAGCTCTCTTAAAGGTGCTGTCAACTCACTGAAGTCTGGTATGAACTTGCCCAAATAGTTGACCACACCAAGAAAACATTGTAGAGCTTGAACATTATCTGGTGCTGGCATCTCAAGAATGGCTGCTTGCTTAGATAGATCTGGTCGTAACCAGTGCTAGTAAATAAGTGACCTACATACATGACTTCTGGTAGTCTGAATTTTCACTTCAGGGGATTGAGTTTTAAGTTCACTTCACGTGCTATGTCTAGAACTTTCTTCAGGTTTCTTTCATGCTCTGCTTCGCCATTGCCTCTGACCAATAAATCATCTACTACTATGGCACAGGGATAACCTGAAAAAAAAATTGCTCCATTACACACTGAAAGACTTCTCTTGCAGAATTTATTCTAAATGGCATCCTGAGAAATCTATATCTTCTAAATGAGGTACTGAATGTAGTCAGTAGTGAAGACTTGCGATCAAGAATCACTTGCCAAAGTGAACTCTTTGCATCCAAGACAGAAAAAACAGTGGCACTTGGTATTAGGGCTGCGACTTCCTTGACTGTTCACAAAGGATGATGAGGTCTCTTTAATGCTTTGTTCAAATCGCTTGGTTGACACATACTCTGATTTCATCTGAGCCTTTTTTGTGAGCTGCTACCATGGACGACACCCATGAGTTGGCTCTGTAACTGGACAAATTACACCTTTTTACACTATTTTATCCAACTGAGTTTTAACTTTGCTCTGCATAGCTATTGGAATTATTCTTGCCAGTCTGACCACTGGACTGATGTCTGGGTCTAACCTCATAGAATACACTACTGGTAGCTTGCCTAGCTTGCCATCAAAAACATCAGCATACTCTGAGAAAATAGCATCAGTGAAACTGGAACTGGGACATGTGGTTATATGATGAACTTCTTTGGTAAAGGAAAGTAAATTCATTCTCAAACTGTCTCTGAGACCTAATAATGACTGCACAGGTCTTCGGACTACATAGAATAATAACTTGTAAATGTTCCCAGCCAAATAACATGAAAGCACTACTGAGCCTTCGGTTTGAATTTTTTCACCTGCATAAGCAACAAGTTTCGCACAGCTAGCCACATTAAGTTGCTCACCAGCTCTCACTTTAGCAAATGTTTCTGCTGACATAACATTACACTTTGAACCAGTGTCTACTTTGGGCTTGGTGGGTTTACCATGGATCAGGACAGTACAAAATACATCAATCTTTGCCAATAGATAAACTGCATTAATCTTTTCACCAATTACTGATGCACCATCTACATAGAAAGTAGAGTTGCAGCTTTCTATATGATCAACTTGCTTTTTTAAGTGACCTTTCTTTGTAACTGAATGAGGTTTACTTGATTTGCAAAGCTTTTGAAAATTATTCTGTTTTACATTTGTGGCATTGCTGACCAAATGCTAAACACTTTTCTCTTTTAGACTAATGGCTGGCACCACAATTACGACAGTTAACAATAGAGCTTGACTTTGGTTTTGCTGATTCACCCTTGTACTGCACTGAGCATGCTCCTTTAACTGAACTAGGCTTAGAACTTGCTGGAACATCACGGGTTTTCCCTGCCACACCCGCAGGGGCTACAGCTGCTATGTGCTTAGGCTTGTTTCTGCTTGCCACATGCTGCATGATGTCTACATTTGCTCTGGAGCCTGCTGAAACCATGCTCTTGTCACTTGCAAGCATACTTGTGTTCCATAACATCATGGATCTGACAAATCTCAATAGCTTTACTCAGTGTTAAATCACGTCATGAAGCAAAATCTTTATCACAGCAGGACTATTAATACCACACACAAGCCTGTCCTTTATTAACTCATCTTTTAAATCACCAAACATGCAGGTTTTAGCTTTGATTCTCAAGTTGGTAATATAAGCTGCAAAAGTTTCTCCTGGCTTTTGATCTCTTGTGTAAAACAAATGTCTCTCTAATGTAACATTTGTCTGGGGGTTGCACATTTGTCTGAACCTGCATTTCAAGCACTCGGGGTCTTCCCTTGATTCAGCCTGAGCAACAACATGACGGTTTTAACCCTTTCCTTCATACACTGCTGGTGCATACACAAATGAAAGCTCTCTTTCAATGGCCTTTGATCCAGCTAGGTTTAGCAAAATGAATGCCCTGGTGCATGCATCTTTATCAGGAATAGGCCACTTGTATGAAAATATTGTACTCTTTCTCAAATATTCTCCAATTCTCTGCAATATTCTGATCAAATTCCAGTAGACCTGGCTGTGAAATGTCTCTGCTTTATTAAAACATCAGTGAAGGCTTTTGCAAGTATGCATGAACACACACAAACATATAAATATATATATATATATATATGTCAGAAATGCTTGCCAGTACTTGTAACTATGCCCAATAGCACAATAAGCTTCTGTCAAGTGACACAAGAACACTCTTGAAATTATTGTACTTCAAGAAAGCACCTCTTATCTGTGAAAGAAACATTTCAAATAAGTGTGCTATGCAAATAAACTGGGCAGGAGAAGAAGCTCAGAGTAAGAAACATTTCAAAGTAACTGCACTTTGTGAATAAACAGTACACAGCACACTGAAACACTTCTAAAATGGCTGTACTTTGCTAAATAACTCTTTACAGTGCAAGAAACACTCTGTAGTGGTGACCCTTTGTGAATAGACTTACCCAGCACAAGAAACTTTTCAAAATGACTGTATTTGGACTGCACCTCATGAAACAGTTGCACTTTGCACACAATAAATTCTTCAGAATAAATGCACAGTGATAAAACACACACCCTAAGCACTTTTACACACTTTGTGATACTTTGAATAACTTTAGTTATGCTTCGAATAGCTTCACTCAATGCAGAATAGTAGTTTATGCCAAAACACTGTAATTTGCCAGAAAAACATGCAGTCACCTTGCTTTATTTATGCTTAATATGCACTTTTTGCCCTTTATTATATTCATTTTGACCATTTAATCTCTTTTCTTGTGCTCGTTTTACTCTAAACATGCTTGTTTTGCAATTTCAAGGTGACTCTGAACCTCCTATGTGCTTTTCTAATAATCATTTTATCAAATATCTTAATTTCGACCATTTTGTTTAATCAATAAACGTTTTGTGCCTTTTGTTTGCTTAATAAATGTTTCTGTGCTATTCGTTTGCTTAGTAATGTGTTTTGTGCCCTTGTATTGCTCTGTTTTATCTTTTTAATAAAATAATCATCCGTGCAAGTTTTTTATTACTTTTAGCTTGTTTCTGGCCCTTTTTTGCTTTTGGTTCTTTTAGTTCACCTTCACTGTTAACTCTACACCTCTGAGCTCTGAAAAGCAGGCTCTGATATTCCAGTTCAGACTCCATGTCGCTCGTCTGGTCAGGATGAAACAGATGAAAATTTATGGGTTCTGTTCAAGCAGCTTTATTATGTACAAACACATCAGGATTGAGGCTTAGTAACTTTACCTTAGATAAACTTATAAACAAACTATCTCTCTCATGCATGCTCACACTCTGGCTGCACTCTCAAAATGGCACTGAAACTAGCGCACCTGCTACTTATATGTATATGCTGTCCTTGGAAATGCTTCTTAAAGGTACAACACAACTACATATTCTACACACAGTAAGGCCTTACTAAGTTTAACGTTATTGGTTGTAAAAAAAGTAAAAAAGTAATGTCTTTTGGCTTTTCCCAGTTAGGGGTCACCACAGCAGAATGCCAGTCCGCTTATGATTGGCAGTAGATTTTTACGGTGCCGAGGTGCCAGCCCGACGCCCAACCTTCAACGAAGGCATGCCTAGCCACGCACACACCTACCTGCATGTCTTCAAACATCACTCAACTGTGGGGAGAACATGCAGACTCCACACAGAAAGTGCTCCAGCCGAGAATCAAACCAGAGAACAAAAAGTAATACTAGAAAATGGAAATCAAAGTCTATACCAGCTCTAACTGAAATTTTGAATATCGTAAAGAACTGAGGGTGGAATCTTTGGAAAAGGGAAAGGATAAATTTTACAAAAATTAATGAAATTTGTGGAACAATGCAATCAGAATAATATTCAGGAAGATAAGTGATGTTTAAGGAAACAAACAAATTAAAAAAATGTATGCAATGATGGAGTAAATGATAATTGTTAGAAAATATATAAGTAAACTGCATGATGATAATGGAAATTGCTATTATGGTTTGTTTTCTTTACTATTAATGTATGCAAAGTCATTGAACTTTAAAATATGATGACTTAAAAAGATGTTTAAAAAAAATCTTAAAGTGGATTCTATTTTGTCTTTGGAATTACGTAGCTTCTTTCTGGACTTCTTTGCAGTGGTAGACAGAAATTCAGTACAACTCATCAAGTACTGCTAGAGACAAGTCCAAATAAGCTGCTACAACACTTTTTTTATGTCATACATTTAAACACATTTATTCTGTATTTACCTTTCGAGAGTTTAAAATTTTTGTGCATATGATTTTACCAAGTTCAATGCCTGACTGTTTTTACTTCAAATAAAAGTTTTCCTTATTTAATTTAAATGTTTGCAGCTAGTGATTGTTTGAACTTAAGGATATGTGCATTAAATGTACACTAATAACTGCTATTGTGTACATACTGATCAATTTATTGCTACTTTACAAATATGTAATGAGTGAATTGTAAACTATACTTTAAGGGTAGTCTTTTACTGTGTTTTCTGATACGATAGTTTGTCTAGCTGGTGGCAGTATTACCATAAAGACAAAGAAGGCAGTGTTGGCACTAAAGAAATATCATTAATCTCTCCTGGAAAGTTTATGTGTGAAAAATAATATCGGTCAAGTTTCAATTACTGGTGGTAACACCCCATTGGAAGGTAGTGGGCTTAGCCCAAAATGGGCGAAATCCTGAGGAACCAATGATTATAAATGTGATCTCTACCTATACAGTGTAACTTTTATTTGGGTGTGGTAGGTGCCATCTATTACCTCAGGTAGTAGTATGCATTTATTATATGCATTTAAGGTCAGTCACCTCTCATATATTAATTTGATGCCAGTTGTATGGATTTATAGCTCATACCAACACATATAAACTGGTGGCAGGTGGAATTAAATGCCTGCTCATCACAGTAAAGTAAAGCACTATTAGCTGACCTACATTTATGCATACATATATAGTTCTGAGTCAGGAGCCTGGAAGCCAGCAAAACCATTATCTGAAATTTCTTCCTCTCAGGGGATTTGGGGAACTCTTTCTACACTGATTTTTCCCAAACTGCCAAAAAAAGAAAAAAAAAAACAACCTAGAGTAGCATTCGTAAGATGGAGGAAATATAGTATTACAAAAGAAAAAAATCATTCAGAAATTAACGACTTTAAAAAAGTTAATCCTACCAATTAAAGAATGAATATTTGGAGATCAGTGGTGAATAACAGATTGTTGTTGCTGTTTGTCTTTCGGCTTTTTCCCGGTAAGGGGTCGGCACAGTGGAACTCCAGTCCGCTAATGATTGGCAGTAGATTTTTACGAAATGCCGAGGTGCCAGCTCAACGTCCAACCTTCAACGAAGGCATGCCCATTTACACACTCATGTCTTTTGAACGCTATCCAACCACAGGGAGGACATGCAGATTCCACACAGAAGGCACTCTCAAGCCAAGCCAAGAATCGAACGGGAGAACCTCTTGCTGTGAGGTAACAACGCTACCGCCGTACCACTGCAGCATCATGCTTTGCTTGATTCTCAGTGTTACTATAAACATTTTAATAATTCCACTCAAGAAATGTGATGTATTTTGCAGCAAAATACCCCAAATTAAAGCCATTGATTTTGGAGTATTAATTTTGAATTCAGTGATCTAAAATGACAGACGTGTAATTATATAAAATTAGATATAGATGAATGGTGAGTCTTGATTAACAGTAGAACTAATGCTATTAGGCAGCTCAATATCTGAAACTTTCTAGTCTAGAAGCCCCCACCCCTTTATCAAATTGCTCTGCAAACAACTTCCTCTCTAGATCTTAGATATGCCTTGCAAAGGCAGAACAGAGAAAAAATAGACTAACAGCAATAAAGACTTCAGACCATTTAGTAAGAGGGCCAATAGAAGGCGTATGGTTGTACTGAAAAGAATGGACCTAATTATATAGAACATGTGCTAATGTAAGTGCATACATAACTTTTGTGTCTGGTATAAATAGGTTCATTCTTATCAACAGTAGGGTAGAATTCCATGATTCTGCTCCTATATGGTCATCTTCATGGGGATGTAGTTCTAATTATTGTGGTCTCAAAGGAAAACCTACATCTACAGATCACATTGTGAGCATAATGTCTTGTGAAAGTATTAGCTGAAGTCCAAGGAAGTGCAACAAAACTAAAATACAAGAGTGCATTTTTGAAAAAGTTTTGATATTCAATACCAGGATGAATGAGATCTGGGTACTGAAGAAAAAGTTTCATTGCATTTTTCGTAACAGAATTTAATACAATCAACCAATCATCTGGATAAAGTACTTCTGGTAATTCTGAATCAGAGTTTCCTAATTAAAAAAATACAACCGACTGTGAAGTTGGTTCTGTCAAGAAAAATGTATGAATTGTCAGTGTACATTCATAGAATGCAGGAAATGTTCAACTTGCTGCAAATTAGAAATGGCCATAAGATGCACCTTTATGGATGAATAATTTAGCTCTGTGGCAAAAATATGAGAAAGACTAGCACTGCAGAAACTGGAGTTGTAAAGGGATTTATTTATTTTTGTATTTGTTTTCTGGGGTAGAGCACTGATCTCCATGGAACTTTTTCACACTCAGCCTGAGAGAAGTGTTGGTTGAGTGACTTGCTTAGTTAGACAACAGAGGCTGAGAGAATCAAACCTAGCACCACTGGACCACAGGAAACAGCTTGTTAACTGATCTTTAATCCTCTAGGCCAACTGTCAGACACAATCCAATCATGAAAAACACAAGCAAATGCTATTGTACATTTTTCTACTATTTGTTCTACCCAGCTGAGATACAATAATAACCTGGTCACTACCTGAACTAGAGAAACAATGCAGTTAGCTAATTGGAGTAGAGAGTTAGGACAGACTTGTCAGAAGCATGGGTCAGATGGGATCTGAAGGGCTTCAAACATACAGTAGTCTCCACACATGTCAAAACCAAAATGGGGGATAAAGAAATGACAATGGACTTATTCTCCCTGTCTTTCTGCATGATTTAATAAATAAGGGGAAATGGATGACATACCTAAAGGAGTCCTGGAGGACAGATTTTGACAAAACCACCTCAGAAGAGCTCATGTAGTGAAAAGCCTTTCCCAATGACTAAGACTGTAAAGCTAGAGAACTGGTTTCTGCAACTGGCTTTGTAAGAATATGACTGGCAAAAAACATCCTGTTGACATATCCAGTTCTCATACCATCATCATTTCTTGACAGATGGGGTAAGAGTCAGTTCCCCAGCTTGTTTATTATATACCACACCACTGCCATGTTATTGATGTGGGTAGTTATAGAGCCTTATTTCAGGGATGCTTGATAGGTCTACAAAGTGAGGAAGACTGTCTTCAGCTCCAGGACACCGATGTGCAAATTAGACTGCTTGTGACCATATAACTTGGAACGATCTGACTGTAACAATGTCCCCCCAACAGACACTACAGGAATGAGAATTTGGAATGGACTGTCCAGGCTTAGCTTTGGAGGGTGAAGCCACCAATCGGCATGTAACTAATAACCCCTAACAATCCTGATAGCTTGCACTACAGGACTATTAACTGGTACCAATAAGTCCTCATGTACAACTTAATGATAGGAACAGTGCACATTAGAACAAATGCTCTTAGCACAGCTGGAACTGCCTGAAAATGAGCAATATGAAGTTTTGTAATGGAAGGATCCTATTTACAGCATAGGACTTCCTGGCTGCATTGTATACAAAGTTCAGCTTAAGAGAGAGAGTTCCAACTGGGACTTTGCAGAATCCATTGCTATTCCCAAAGAGTGGTTGAGACTCAGCAGAGATTTCTAAACATATATTAACCTGCTGAAAGCTAGGGCTGCTAGCAGGCATTCTTTTAGGAAATGAAACACCTTCACTTCATGCAGCTTCATGTTCTCTGCAACTACAGTCATGCATCTGCTGAACACCTTGGAGTTTGAGATGAGATTGATGGGAGGAGTACAGATCAATAGCGGCTGTCTCACACCTAGAATCATACAATCTTTCATGACTCTTCTAGAGAGATCTACAAACATGTGTCTTGAAAGTCAAAAGAGTAGTTTGGTTTCCACCCAACAGTCAATAAAGAGTGGACTGCACAATGACAATTCAAAAGGTTTCTTTGAGCATGCGTTTATTTAGGCCACTCAAGTCTAATAAGTATAGCCCTGAAATCCCTGGTCCTTCTGGGTACCAAAAGGATAGTATAGTTGTGTAAAATCTTACCATAACAATAGATGTCCTTCTCTTCAAGGTTGCAGTATTCTTATTCTTAACATGAGGGATTTCCCACCAAGGGCAGCCCAACATCTGGCCAGTATACCAAAGTGTTTTGCTACCTAAGGTATTCCGTACATTGCACTTGTGCTCCTTGCATGCATAGGGCATAAAAGGGAATTCTAGACATACCATCCTCAGAATGAATGCTCCCGTAAGAACACTAACCCAAGGGAAAGAAGGAAGTTATTAGTACATCCAGAAGAGAAAAAAGGACCATTGGGTAGAAGGGAGGGATTGACTACTGTGAAAATTAAGAGGACATTTATCATTATGGTAAGATTTTACACAACTATACTTTGTCCTTCTATTCTACTGTTGCAGTATTCTTAACATGAGGGAGAGTGCCAAAGCTAAGGAAGAAATTTGGGAGGAGGAAGGACCAGTAGATCTCTCTGGAAAGCCATGAAGGATGGCCCTAGCAAAACCAGCTCTAGCTCTGGAAATTCCATCCAACTTGTAATGTTTGGTGAAAGTGTGGACTGGTTTCCAGGTAGCTGCCTCAAGAATATAGTTAGTGTCCAACCCCTTGAAAAAGGCACTCGACCAAGCCACAGCTCTGGTGGACTGAGCCTTATCAGAGAAAGAAAAAGACTTACCATGAAAAACATAACAAAAAGAAATAGCTTTAGAAATCCGAGAAGAAATAGTCTGCTTGGAAACAGCCAATCCCAAAGACCTGGGATGAAAAGAAACAAAAATCTGATCAGATTTCCTGATTGCCTTAGCCTTATCCAAATAAAATCTGAGTTGTCTATGCACATCCAATGTGTGTAAAATCTTTTCTTTAGAAGATTGTGGAGAAGGGAAAAAAGTATGTAAATGAATAGATTGATTAAGGGACAACTCATTCATCACCTTCAGCATAAAATAAGGGTTAGTACACAAGGAAATCCTGTCTTTATGAAAAACCAAAAACAGAGGACAAGCCATAAGGGCTTGAAGCAAAAGCACCCATCTGGCTGAAGTAAGGGCTAACAACAAAACAGTCTTCCAAGAACAGTGTTGTAAGGAAGCTGAAGCAGCAGGCTGAAAGGGAGCCATAAGGACACTTTTAAGAAATTATTTTGCCTCAAACCTAGATGTCAAAGGAGGAGATGAAGGCAGACAAGGAGATAGATGATTGGTGTGACTTGACAGAGGAATAAGTCAAGCCAGCAATGAGCAACTCACACAAATAAGAAAGAACCAGAGAAACATCTAAAGAGAGTGGATCCAGGTTTTGTGAGAGACACCCGACAGAAAACCTCTTCCATTTGGATATGTAAGATTTGGGTCTATATTAGCACAACGAAAATTGCATTGTGCGAATCCTGTTTGAGTGACACCAAATGTGCGAATATCACAAATATCGCAAGAGTGAACAGAGATTGCCATAGGGAATTCTTCCATTTACTTCAATGAGTGCAATCTCGGAGTTGCTATATTTAAGTAGCGGGGGTGTGGGGGGTGCAGGGGGGCTTGTCCCCCTGCATAAAACAGTTAGTGACAGTTTCCGTGTTTTAGTTTTTTTATTTTTCGTATTCAAAATTTGCGATGTTTGCACAGTTGGTGTCGCTCAAACGGGATTTGCTCAATGCAGTTTTCGTTGTGCTAGTATAGACCCATAAGATTTTTTAGTATTGGGTTTCCTGGCCTCCTGCAGAACCCTAAGCACATCCTCAGAAAAAGGTGCCTGCAAAGAACTAAAATTCTATCACTCACAAAGTTAATTGAAGAGTGGACAGGTGGGGGATGGATTAGAGATCCTTTGTCTTGTGTGAGTTGGTCCATCTTAAATGCAGAAGAAGAGGGAGCCAATGCTATCTTGGCAGAAAGGAAGTCACCATCAAGATTTTTGGTTTGTCATACTGAATTCTGAACAGAAACTTCAGAATCAGAGGAAGGGTGGGGGGGATGCATAAAGAATCAACCCGTTCCAAGAGAAAGAGAGGGCGTCCACCTTCCAAACCAGAGGACATGGGACTCTGGCACAAAATTGAGGAAGATGTCTGTTCAGAGTGGAGGCAAAAAGATTTTGTTGCTTGTCCCTTTAACATAGATGACAAGCAGGAGGGGTAGTTTGTTTAGATGCTTTATTACACAGAAACACATCAGGATGGATAGCAGCATCATTAAATATAAACAAACTGATTAACAGACAAACGTTACATACAGGCATGCTTACATTTCAACAGCTTACTACAAAATGGCAGTTAGGCTCACATGTGCTCAGTATTTATACATTTGTGCAAGCTCTTGGATGGCTTCTTAAAGAGACATACACACATTGATCTACAAATTTGTTTTAGGAGTTCCCCATTTGTGGACATTGTCCAGAAAACACATCCTGTGAAGCATCCATTCATGGGACTGAGTCAAGGACCTACTCAGAGTGTCTGCTACAATGTTTTGACTTGAAGGAATATAAACTGACTGAAGAGTCACATGATGTTGAACCACAAACTCCCAAATCATGAGAGCAAGCCTGCAGAGAGGGTAAGATTTTGTCACCCCTGTTTGTTTACATACCACAAGACTGTGCTGTTGTCTGTAAATACTTTGAGAGGGCCTGGGGAGAAAAGGGGATGCAATGCCTGAAGGACCAGCAGGAGCACTCTCATTTCTTTGATGTTAATGTGCTCCTTTAGCTGAAGAGGAGATCAGACCCCTGCACCTTCATAGTGGCAAAGACTGCTCCCCAACTTACATCTGAGGCATCTGTGAAAGTTTCTTGAGATGGAAGAGGAGGATGAAGGGGAAGGCCTGGGTTCAGAGACAACTGCTGAATCCATCATTGAAGATCCTGCTTTAGACAGGAAAGAAGAGGAACTGGAAATTCCAGGGGATGTGCATGTTGTTGCCAGATTGAATTCAGGAGCCAATGAAACTTCCTGATGTGGAGTTTGGCTAAAGTCAACATAGGGATGGTGGATGCCGTGAATCCCAAAAGTCTCAGAAACTGACTGGATGTGATGGAGTTCAGAGGTATAAGATTTTGAAAGAAGGAAATCAGAGTCAAAGCCTTTGGCGGAGGCAGAGATGCCAGCATAGACAATCTCTGAATCCTGCACCCTAGAAAGACATGATCTTAAGAAGGTATTAGAGATGACGGTTTGATGTTTAATGTGAACTCCAGACTTTGCAGAAGAGGAATGGCAACGTGAAGGTTTTGCAGTAAAGTTTCTGGAGAGGATGCTTGAAACAGATCGTCTAGGTAAGGAAAATCTTGGATGGCTTGAAGCCTGCAAAAAGCAATCACAGGTGCTAGGCATTTGGTGAATATCCTTGGAGCAGTATAAAGGCCAAAGGGCAAAGCAGAGAACTGAAAATGCCAGGAAGCAACAGAGAAACATAAAAAAATCCTAAAAAGGGGATGAATAGCTTTGTGAAGGTACGCATCCTTAATATCCAGAGAAGTCATGAAAGCTTGAGGAAGGAGTAAAGGGAACAAAGTCTGAACTGAAGAGACAGCATGTAACAGGAAGTAATCTCCACAAAGGTATTTAGGTGAGGAACATCTAAAATGGGTCTCCAAGGACTCTCCTTTCTGGGAACCAGAAACATTCTTGAATAAAACCCTTTTCCCCTTTGCTCCAGTAGAACCTGTTGAATAGTTCCCTGATTTATCAGTTCTTGAAGACCCTCTGGGAAGAAATGTAACTGTTCCTGAGGTGGTTGAGGAAAGCCCATGGATGAAGGAAGGGATTTCCAAACCATGAAGTAGCCTTTTTGAATAACTGAAAGAACCCAGGAGTCTTGAGTAATAGTTGGCCAAACTGGAATAGACAGAGGGAGATTAACTGAGAGAGGACTGAACCTGAGAGAAAGATAGTCAGAGACTACCAAGTTTGTCAGGAAAAGGGTGCTTCCATGCAAGAGAAGCCTGAGAAGTCTTAGGAGGAGGAGGCTTCCTTCCACTTTTCTTACTTTTAGAAGAAGGATGAGCACATCTTCAAACAAAAGCTGGCTTGGAAGGGTAATTCCTTTGGAACTTAGGCACAGGTAAAACCAAAATATGTTTCAAGTCCTGTAAGAAAAAATTAAGCCAGCAAGACATGACCCAATAAAAATACTGAAATTTAATTAATAAATCCAAAGGACAGCAAAAAAATTGCACAGACCGGTTTCGGCTGGTGTCACATACACAGCCTTCATCAGTGTAACACAAGCAAAATCAAAGCTGTCATATAAATACACTCCACACAGTTGTGATTGGGCAATCCTAAAATTTGTCATTCAATCCTGGTGGGAAAAGACCACCTAGTTTGATAATCCACTTTTTTCTTTTGAATTTAACAAAGAGTGCCAACCAGTTTTATTAGATTTTTTGCCATGAATAATATCAATCACAGTAAAAAGAAAATTAGCAGATGGATGTGTGAGTTGATGTTTATATAATGCATTATTTAATCTACCTTTTTTAATGTTACTAGTGTGCTCAGAAATTCTAAGCCTGAGTGGCCTAGAAGTTTGGCCTATATAGAAAGCCCCACATGTACACATTGCTAAGTAAATTAGCCAATCAGAACTACAATTCGCAAAGAACTTTATGTCATATACAATGGGGGAATTCCTACTTGTGAATTCCTTCGTTTTGGATATTTTAGGGCAATTGATACAGTGTCCACAGGGATGGTACCAGTAATGGTAGTTTGTATAGGTTCTAATCCTCCAATGTCATGTGAGTGTTTGTAATGACTAAAGGTACTGCCTAAATTTCTGCCTTTCCTAAAAGAGAACAAACATTTGGAAGGAACAATTGAAGATAAATCATTATCGTATAATAGGAGATTCCAGTGTCTATGAATACTCTGAATCAGAGCATCAGAATTTCTTCCATAAGTGGTAGTGAATCTGATGGGATGAACAGTTGAAACAGTATCAGATTTATAAGTGAGTAAATCTTCCCTATTCATATGTCCAACTTTGTGTATTGCATCAAAAACATGACCCATCTTGTATCCCCTGGTCCTGAAGCGGCTAGTCAAATCATTACTTTGTTCATGGTAGGATGTTTCATCAGAGCAAATTCATTTCAGTCTGATAAACTGAGATTTTGGAATGTTTTTGGATATGTGTGGAGGATTAAAGCTGGAAGCATGTAGAATGGTGTTATATTCCGGGTGTTTCCTGTATACTTTTGTACCTAAGGTGTCATCAGGTAATCTATTGATCAAGACATCAAGAAAAGTGATGTTGTCATGATCATAATGTAGAGTAAACTCAATACCCCATTGATTGTTGTTAAGATATGCCAGGAAATCATACAACTCATCTAATTCACCCCTCCATACTGCCCAGCAATCATCAAGGTATCTTCTCCAAATATCAAGATGTTCTAAGTGGATATTATGTTCGGAGTTATAAATCAAATCTTTCTCCACATAAGCCATAAAAAGGTCCGCATAAATAGGCGCAAAAGATGAGCCCATAGCGGTACCCTTAGTTTGCCAATAGCAGACATCTTGATAGAAGAAAACATTATTATTCAAAACATATGATGCCATATCCAAAAGAAATTCATTAAATTCACATGAATATAATCCAGAAACATCCAACCAATAAGATAGAGCTTCTAAGCCACCAGAGTGAGGAATGTTTGTATATAGTGCACTTACATCAAAAGTGCACATCCACCAATCCGGATCCAGTTGTGTATACTTGATGATCTGTAGAAAATTGGTAGTGTCACGTAAACGTGAATGAATAAATGTTAAAAGAGGTTTTAGTTTGTCAGTCAGAAAAAGTGAAAGGGGTTCTGTGATATAACCCCTGCCTGAAACGATAGGTCTTCCCGGGGGATGTGTGAGATCTTTGTGTATCTTTGGTAAAAAGTAAATATATTGATTAGAGGAATCATGAACTAACAATTGGTGCATAAGATTGGTATCAATAATACAAGCTTCTTTGGCATGTGAAAGAAATTGTTCGATTTCATATTGAAATCTGGAAGTCGGATTAATAACCATTTTAACATAGTATTTTTCATTGGACAATTGCCTAAGAGCTTCCTAGTTGTAATAGTTCCAATCTAAAACAACAACAGCACCACCTTTGTCTTCTGAAATAACAACAATATCGCGATTATATTGAATATTTCTGATAGCTTGTTCTTGGATAGTGATGTTGTTAGGTCGACAATCAGAAACAGATCGCACATAATGAAGATCTTTAAGAATATTATTCTGAAATTGTGAAACAACAGGGTGCATAGGTGGATTAAATTGTGATTTATGATATGTAAATTTATCTGAAACACCAAAATCGTTAGTAGAACCAAAAAACATTCTTAGATTCAATAATCTACAAAAAGATACAATATCCTCTGCAAATGAATCTTCACTGACAAAAAAACCAGGGACAAATGTAAGACCTTTATTAAGGATAGCAACTTCAGTAGGTGATAAAACATAGCTTGACAAATTTAAAACATTATTATGTGCTGGTAGGTCTACTTGGTCATGATATGGTGTAATAAACCTTGGATGTCTGTTATGGCCTTTATGTTTCCTCCCCCCTCTTTTATACCTGCTCCTAAAGGGGCACAAATAGGTGTTCTCTTGGGGGTGGGTGACCCAGAAGCAGTCTGCAGCTCACTCTCAGGGCCTGAGGAAAGTTCCTCTGTAGAGGAACCTGTGTCAGAAATATAATTATGTTTAAGAATGGATTTGGGTCTTTTTCTTTTCGAAGGACGGTTGTGTTGGATATTAGATTTAACATGTTTCACTACATTGAATGGATTATTGCCTTGATAGTCCGCCAAATCCCTATTATATTTTTGAATTTTCTTTGTTTTGAGTTGGGTCTCCAAGTTATTTAAATCAGAAGCCACCCTGTCAAGTTGTTTAACAAAAAGGGTTCTTTTTCAAAAGATTTAACGTCATTGGCAAGGCCAAGGACTGTATTGACCTCCTTGTCAATTGTGCGCTCATAATATTTATTGAGTGCCTTAACAAAGGACATACTTGCTTGATGTTGGATTCCTGCCCATTCTTGTGATAATTCTTCATCTATGTCTGACACTAATGGCTGAATCCTTACCCTCAAACCCTGTGGGGTGATGTTTTTTGTAATATACGCTTTGAACAACTTAGCGTGCCAGACATTTGATCTCAATATTCGCAAATGTTTATGAAGTTTGTCGAATGCAAGGCTGCAAGTAGCTTTAGACCCTATAGCTGCTCCAGAATTTGTATCATCAGTAATGGAGCCCAGACCAAATGCACTCAAAACTTCTCTATCAGAAGATAATCCCGATACCAGAGTGATCAAATCCATTTTGAAGGGTGCAAGTGCAACCAAAAAGGACAATAATAGCAACAAGGCTACGTCAATCAGTGAGACAATAATAGACGCAAATATGGACTACGTCTCCACACACAAATAGGTCAAGATCCAAAAAAAATAGCAAAAATATCAATTGGCAAGTAAGGACCAAAATATAAATCAAATTGGCAAAGGTGACTAATAGAAGAAATAAATAAATAAATCTGAGATCCACTAAAAAACAGAGAATGGCAATAATCCATAAAATCTAGGAAAAAAGGCTAGACCATCAATGGCAATACCCAAAGGTCCTTCGACGAGAACAGGAACCCCCAAACCTAATCTGAGGATGATAAAGTGTCCATATAATACACAAAGTGGATCAATAAAATGATGTGTATAAAGGAGGATAATAATACAAAACATATAATATTGTAAATGACAACTGTAAAAAGCCCATACGAAAATATAAGTATACGTCAACAGCGATATGTATCTAAAAAAGAAAAAAGAAAAACTTGAGACATCAATTCTGAGTTTGGGAAATATTATACTATGGATATAAAAATAATATATGATAAAAATATATAAGCATATGAAAAAAATTATAGCCAGATGATTATTTTAGCCACGTAAATAATAATCTAATATAAATGTCAAGAGGTGCATATTAGTGCCTAAAATGTATAGGGGAGAAAAGGGAAAAAAACTCCCCTAACATCTAAGTTGTATTCAACAATCCTGACAACATGCTAATGGAACTGAAGAACTTGCCCACCAGACAGTATATATAGATCAACAATGATGACAAAAATGTATACCAAATAGCTCTCAATAGTTGGTTTAAATACATGTAAATATGGTCACAAGCAAAAGCTAGCTTGAATAGAAATATTTGAATTGTAAGTATAAACTAGCGCCAGTTATATAACACACATGATAGATACTAATGGAGTGAACCATCAGCAAAGGCCCAATACATAGTGAGCAAAAATGTATATGCACACAAAACTATACACAAAAAACTATACACAAAAATGGGAATGAGAAATGAAATGTATGCACTGAATCATAAGTTAAGCTCCCTAATAATGAGCTAAGAATACAGACAGTGTCTTGATGTCTGATTAATCATTCCCCAGTGTGTAAATCCAAAGAAACAATCCTAATAATAAAGCAAAATAATATCAAAAAGACAGAAGAACAGTACACTGATATATATTAAACAATACAATATATATGGTACAAAACAGTATTTGTATACATATATCTTAAATTGACTTAAGTGCAAAAAATGGACTCCATGAAGATGTTAAGCCTGTTTGTTCCTGGCTCATTACAAATAAGCTTACTATAAATTTTTCCAGTACTTTCACCATACTGTTTGAGACACACACACACACAAAACTGCAAGCTGATCCTCTGATCGAGGATCAGGCTGACACACCAATTGCAAGGATATAAAGATCCAAGTATTAATGCTTTTGGATACACCAAAGTCTTGTTTTCACTCTACACAAGGAGACTGGCATCAGGTCTGCTACTGTTTAATAAGTTATATAACACAAAAAAGGGGAAAAAGCAACAGGTGTGGATTTACTAATTCCAGGAATGTATATAATATTCTCTGTCACTACCAGCAATTCATCCACCTGTAATACCCATTTACCCAAGACAAAACTTAATATTTTTGTCACTGTCTTCTCTGTTTGGCTGCAGGCCGCAGCACTGTGTTCTAAAGAGGGGCAAGGTGACTACCTATCATAGATGGAATGACCTTACTAGCAGCCCATTTCTGTCACCTCAGAGAAACTTATCAATGTGTCCTTTCTCTGATGCATTCATCCTAGCTTTGAATAACAGGATGTATTTAAGGCTGCACCAACCAGAAGGAATACTCTGCCTGTAACATATGTCAGTTTCAGAGACAGTGGCCAACACAAACCATAATGTAACACTGCATATACTTTCCTAACTACAGAAACTTTATTCTGTTTCATGGGTACATAGGTTCACAGGTAGTTAATAGGCATACGATCTGGCAGACCTTCACATGTAGCTAACAGGCACGAGATCCAGAAGACCATTAAGAAGCCTAGCCCAAATTCTCAATTGCTCTAGTGTACTGTTAGCTTGCTTAAAGTCACACTGTAGGCAAATGGAGGCTGACAGAAACATACTCTGGACTACAGGAAATAGTTCATTACTGTCTCAAAGCCTTAATCCTCTACATTAACTGCTAGTCAACACAATGTCTATACATGTAAATTTTTTACTCTTACATTTGCAACCAATATCCATTATCTGCAACAGACTTGATGTGTATGATTTAACTGCTTGTACTGTCCCAAATGTCTCAACCAAGCTTACTGCATATTTATATAATTTTGTATGTCATTGCTGAAAGAAGTTTAAGGATCAATACATTTATCTGGTAGACAAATAATTCAAAACAAATAAATAAGGTCCCATGAATGATGAAGGCAGGATTGGAAGTCAGATCCTTTGGTAATAAAATATTATTTAGAAAAAAATATCACTCAAAATTTATGATTTTTTTATGCCTATTCACATGCCACTGAAGTTATGTTTGAAAATGTTATATTTCAGTAAACTGCTATATAGAACACTTAACTCTTTTGCACGTATAGTACCTCTCCTGTGATCTTCCTGTCACCGCCTACAGCTCAAGTTCATAACAGTACACCTTACTCTCTCACCCATGAGTGCTTGTGACTCTAAATATAAATATTTCCTTGAATAAACAGTTAAAGAGGTATAATCATGATCACCAAGTACCACGACTGCTCTTCATTAATGACATGAAACAAATATATAGCTTTCATACGAAATTTTAAAGAAAAACGTCATTTCTTTACCTTTCATGTTAGTACCTAGCTGATCCCTCAGGACATGTGTAAACACTTTCCGACACTGACAGACACTCATCCAGCACAACTAGCAGCAGTTCTAGGTCTCCCATTGTTTTTAAAAAGTATTACGTTTTACTCTACTGTTTCATTTATTAACTGCATTTTACTGTTGTTATTTCCAGACTGCAGAAATGCCTTGTTTGATAATTGGTTAACCTTTCAGTGATGTCAGATGCCTATGTAACATCAGATGGAACCAGCTGGATTATATTGTCAGCATTCGGTCCCAGGATGACAGCACTTAACATGGTGCAGGGAGCAACTCTTTAGCAGTTACCAAAGGAGCTGAGGTTCGGTGGGTCTATATCACATAGTCAAAGTCTTATAACTTCGAACATGTAATGTTCGAACCATTATGTTCGAAGTTACAAAACTTTAACTATGCATAAAAAAAAAAAAAAAACAAGGGAAAACAAAATAAACTGTTTTAAGCTGGGGGGGCAAGCCCCCCTGCACCCCCACCCCCCCCCGCTATACCAACTCCAAGATCGCACCCCATTGAACAAAATAGAAACTCCGCTTATGAAGATTTCCATTCAAATGCTCAAACTTTTACAAATTCGAACTTATTGTCTCAACCATATGAGGTTCGAAATTGTAAAAGTTTGAGTATGTGACAGGAACCCAGGTTCGGCAGTACTGACATGGACAAAAATGACTACTTAATTTTATAAATTGAGGAAGGGCATCAGAATGGTTTGGATGTCATTTAATTATTTAGCAATGAAGGAAAAGGACTATGTGACTCAGATGAATAATTAGGGAGAATTTAAGCTCTGAATTACCAAGTACATTTTGCGATAAACATTTTATTAGTTTTACTGTAGTGTGTTTTATGCAGATGTTTAGACTCTATATCACGGAGAACCTTTTTGATATACAGATTTTATTAGTCCTATAGGTTTAGCATGTAAATGTTTAGACCGTTTATTGTGGAAAACATTTTATGATACACAGATTTTATTAATTCTGCTTTAAGTATGGTATGCAGGGCAGTACTGTATAAACAGGGAAATTAAAATTGTGTGTCACTGAAATATTGAAGCTTGTAAACTTATTTGGGGATTCAATAACTGCCAATAAATGGATTCTGTAATAGCTAAGGTGTCCTGTTTTTTTCATTAATGTTCTGAGGCTTCCCCTCAAATTATAGTTTGTCAAGGAAATTGTCTTCCAATATTTTCAAAAATGTCTAGCTATCTCAATGTCTCAAAAGTAATAAATATTTAATTAATATAGTAAATAAAATTGCCAAAGATTCCAAAGGCAACCACAAGGCATTCTATAGCTATGTCAATTATCTAAACGGCAACACTCAGATCTGCTCTGAGCTACTACAGAATGGCATTAAATATACTGATCAGAAGGATATTGCCAATATCCTGGCAGATCGATTCAGTGCAAACTTCACCCCCCTCACACCCCCTAAAGGGCTCATCTCAATACTAAAAGATTGCCAAATTTCATTAATAATGGCCACAAAGGTAAAAGATGCACGCTCTAAAGCTAAGAATACAGCATCCATGGGACCAGACGACATCCCAGGCTGTGTACTACATGAACTACAAAATGAACTGGCACCTCACCTAAGTGTCATGTTTAATCATAGCCACACCTCTGGCTTCATGCCCACTGAGTGGTGCACAGCTACAGTTATCCCACTCCACAAGGAGGGATCCACCTTGGATCCCTGGAACTACTGCTCCATCAGTTTGACGAGCCTGATCTGCAAGGCCATGGAACATATTATCATGGAACGTATAAACAAAGACATTGGCAACCTTCAAACACTGGACCAAATGCCGTTTGCACTGATGAAGGGCCGAGCTTGTCTCCTGAACCTGATTGACTTCTTTGAATCAGTCTCCAGAGCCGTGGACAAGAGTAAGGTGGTCCACACAGCCTAGCTGGACCTCGCCAAGGCCTTCAACACCATCCTCCACTCTGGAATCATAGATAAACTTACTAAGCTGGCCATTAATCCCTACGTCACTTGATGGGTTGCCAACTGGCTTACTGACAGAACCCACACTGTAAAAGTAGCCAACTCCAAATCCAGCTACAGACAAGTGACAAGTGGAGTACCTCAGGGTTCAGTCCTGGGACTGCTCTTGTTTGACATCTACTTCTCTGAAGTACAGGCCAACACTAAGGGACTCTGGCTAACAAAGTTCGCAGATGACTGCAAACTGGGAGCCATTATTGAATCCCCACATTATGTGGATATTCTACAAAAGGGCTTTACAGAAACAGATGCTTGGTGTTAGAGCCATGGGCTCAAGCTCAGTGCCATGAAATGTATAGTTATCCCCTTTGGGAAAAAACATGTACCCATGAATTACCATATAGGTGGCAGTACACTAAGCACCAAAAGTGAGATAAGAGACTTAGGGACACAGGTGGACAGTGGTCTCACCTTCAATAAGCACATTGCCACAACAGTCAGAAAATCTCTCTATGTGGCATACCTCATCACTAAGGGCTTTACATCCAGAAAAAGGAGGTCATTGTCCCACTGTACTTATCCCTCATTAGACCCATTATAGAATACAACGCCCCATTTGGTATGTACCTGTTAAGACATCTGCAACAACTGGAAAGGTGCAGAAATACCTCACTAAAAGAATCACAAACCTAAAAGAGATGCCCTATGCTGACCATCTAAAAAAACTCCACCTATACCCTGTCACATATCATCTACTCAGAGGCTATCTCTGCTTAACATACAAGGCCATGTCAAACCCAGAAATGTTGGCCATGCTACACTTAAAGAAATCCCAATCCCTCAGAGACACACTCCAGGGATCTAAACATTGTCATCATAATGAACAAAAAATGCTGTAGGGATAGGTTCCTGACCCAGAGACTCCCCAGACTCTGGAATAGACTGCCCATACATGTCAAGCAGAGCGCCTCTTTGGCCCTCTTCAAAAGGAACCTTGATGATTGGATGAGAGATAGGAAATTCACCCTGGGGATCACGTCAGTCATCCTGCTAGACAGGGGTCCAGGGAAGTAAATACTGTCAGAAGAAATAGCCAGGGAATTGTTATGGCTAGGCTTGTATAGGCCCTAGGGCCGATAGCCTAGTAACCAACCTATGAACCTATGAAAAGAGTTATGTGTTTGTTCCCACTGTATCAATGCAAATCGCTTTACCTATGCAGTTTTTATGCACACACACAAACACACACACACACACACACACACACACACACACACACACACACACACACACACACAAACACGAGTATATGACATTTAGTTGTATACTCATATAGGCAAATTGCAACTGATCGACAAAAAGTGGTCGATCCAAAAAAAAAAAAAAAAAAGAAGCAAAACAGTGTTTTATATATATATATATATATATATATATATATATATATATATATATATATATATTTATATTTATAAATAAATGCACACATTTGTTTTTTCTTTACATTTGTTAAGCGGGAAAGCCCAACACAAGTCCTTAAATCTCCACATAAAACATACATAGCTAACAGAGATTTGAGTACAATATTTATAACCTACAGATGTGTAGGCAGTGGTACATATACAATGTTTCACATAATGGGATAGTTAACAATGATTTGATATCCTTTCGTATTCAAAGAAGCATGAATAGAAATGTACAAGTATGAGAGTTTATCAACAGTATATTATTTTTCAATTAGTATTTCTTAATCATCAGAGTTAGAAGACCTTAGTTTAAAAAGTAGTGATATTGAAATTTAGTCAGCATAGAAGCAATTGTTATAATCATTAGGAATAGGTAGCTTAATCAGGTGCAGTACGTGGGCATAGCCATTTTTTGGATAAGTGAGCTTTTATCAATAATTTGAACTGTGCTGAGGTTGTGGTGGATGTTATGTTGGGAGGTAGTACATTCCAAATTTTAGCTATATAGTTGGAGAAGAGAGATTCACCAGCCTGATTGTTGGCAGTGGTGGTTTTTATCAGGGTTTTGTTACTGATCGTAGTGTTCTAGTACTGTAGTATGGCTGTAGTAGGTTTTGCAGGGCAGGTGTGTCTTCTTTATGATCGAGTACTTTCTGGGCCATGGCTAACTGGATATATAGCAGGAGTTGAGGAGCGTCTAACCAGTTGAGCTGCTTGAGTGCTGTACAGTTATGCAACCTAAAGTTTGAGTTAGTGGCTAATCTAGCAATTTTGTTACAGCATGTCTCTAGTTTTGCTAGGTCAGAGTTTCTTAGGTTGGTAAATATGGGTGCTGCATAGAGTAGAATTGAGATCAAATATATTTGAGCTCTAGTGCCTTTTGTGTTTTTTGTGAGGTAGAGTTTATTCCTATATATTGTACCTATTTTTTTGTTTATTTTATGCATATATATATTTTTGTGGTGGGCTAAGAGAACCTGTTATTCTGGGCATTTGCACATTTGTTTTATAAAATAGCAACCTCCTTTCCTCTTATACTGAAAGAGAAATGCAAAACTCATTCAATTTGAGATGCTCTGGCCCGAATAAGGAAGTTTCACGAAGTAGCAAAGTTGGTCTTATATGACATTGTAATGCTGACAGTTAAGTCTATGAGCTTTATGCTATATGGCTGGACTCTCTCACCTTCTGTTTCTCTACTGTATGAATCTCTGCAAGTTATTTACCCAGACAGTGCTTTTGGGTCATTCCAGAAAGGTTTCTTACACCAGGTGGATTAGATAGTGTAGAATATGTATGTGTGTGTTGTACCTTTTAAGAAGCATTTCCAAGGACAGCACGTGCATATAAATAGCAAGCATGTGCTAGCTTCAGTGCCATTTTGAGAGTGCAGCCAGAGTGAGCATGTATGAGAGAGACAGTCACTTTGTTTATAAGTTTATCTAAGTTAAAATTACTAAGCCTCAATCCTGATGTGTTTGTACATAATAAAGCTGCTTGAACAGAACCCACAGATGTTCGTCTGTTCAGAGCTACAAGGTGCAGAGCTAACAGTGAAGGTAAATTATAAAAACCAAGAGCAAAAATAGAGCCAGAAATGAATTAAAGGTAATGAAAACTTGCACAAACAATTTATTTTATTAAAAAGATAAATAGAGCATTACAAGGGCACAGAACACATTATTAAGCAAACAAATAGCACAGAAACATTTATTAAGCAAATGAAAGACATGAAAAGCTTATTAGTTAAACAAAATGTTAGAAATTAAGATATTTGATAAAACAGTTATCAGAAAAGCACATAAAGGGTCCAGAGTTACCTCGGAATTGCAAAACAAGCATGTTTAAAGAAAAATGAGCATGTTTAGAGTAAAACAAGCACAAGAAAAGTATAATGGGCATTAAAAGAGATTAAATGGGCAAAACAAATATAATCAAGGGCAGAAAGGGCACATAAAGCATAAATAAAGCAAAGTGACTGCATGTTTTTTGGCAAATTATAGTGTTTTGGCAAAAACTACTATTTCACACTGAGTGAAGCTATTCAGGGCATAACTAAAGTTAATCAAAGTATCTCAAAGTGTGTAAAAGTGCTTATAGTGTGTGCTTATTACTGTGCAATTATTCTGTAGAGTTTATTGGGTGCAAAGTGCAACTATTTCGTGAAGTGCAGTCAAAATACAGCCATTTCAAAAAGTTTCTTGTGCTGGGTGTGTCTATTCACAAAGAGCCACCATTATAGACTATTTCTTGCACTCTAAAGAGTTATTTAGCAAAGTACAGCAATTTTGGAAGTGTTTCATGTGCTGTGTACTGTTTATTTGCAAAGTGCAGTTACTTTGAAATGTTTCTTAATCTGAGCTTCTTCTTCTGCCCAGTTTATTCACACAGTGCAGTTATTTTTAAATGTTTCTTACACAAGTGGTGGTTTCTTGAAGTACAGTGATTTCAAAAGTGTTCTTGTGCCATGGAGACTTATTTTGCAAAGTATTTCGCAGAGTTCAGTTATTCAGAGGCTTGTTATGCTATTGGGCATAGTTACAAATTCTGGCATATGTGAATGCATGTGTGTTCATGCATACTTGAAAAAGCCTTCATTGATATGTGTTGATATGGTAGAGGCATTTCACAGACCAGGTCCACTTGTATTTGATCAGAATATTGCAGAGAATTGAAGAATATTTGAGCAAGAGTACAATACTTTCATACAAGCAGCTTATTCTGACAAAGATGCATGCACCAGGGCATTCATTCTGCTAAACTCAGCTGGGTCAGAGGCCATAGAAAAAGAGCTTTAATTTGTGCATGTGCCAGCAGTTTATGAAGGAGAGGGGAAAAACTGTCATACTGTTGTACAGGCCGAATCAAAGGAAGACCCTGACTGTTGGAAATGCAAATTCAGAGAAATGTGCAACCCCCAGACAAATGTTACATTAGAGAGGCATTTGTTTTATACAAAGAGATCAAAAGCCAGGAGAAACTTTTGCGGCTTATATTACTGATCTGAGAAACAAAGCTAAAACATTCAGGTTTGGTGATTTAAAGTATAAGTTAATAAAGGACAGGCTTGTGCATGTAATTAATAGTGCTGCTGTGATAAAGATTTTGCTTTATGACAGTGATTTAATGCTGAGTAAAGCTACTGAGATTTGTCAAATCCATGAAGTTACAGAAAGACACACAAGTATGCTTGCAAGTGATAACAGCATGGTTTCAGTAGGCTCCAGAGCAAATGTAGACAGCATGCAGCATGTGGCAAGCAAGGCCTAAGCACATGGCAGCTGCAGCCCCTGCGGGCATGGCAGGGAAATCCCGTAGTCTTCCAGCAATTTCTAAGACTAATTCAGTTAAAGGAGCATGCTCAGTGAGGCATAAGGGTGAATCAGCAAAAGCCAAGTCAAGCTTTATTGTTAACTGTCACAATTACATTGCCAACCATGAGTCTAAAAGAGAAAAATGCTTAGCATTTATTCAGTAATGCCACAAGTGTGAAAAATTTAACCATTTTCAAAAGTTTTGCAAATCAAGTAAACCTCATTCAGTAACAAAGAAAGGACACTTAAAAAATCAAGTGAAAGCTGCAACTCTGCTTTCTATGTAGATGGAAAATATTAATACAGTAGATTTATTGGCAAAGAATGAAGTGTTTTGTACTGTCCTGATCCATAGTAAACACACTGAGCTCAGAGAAGACATTGTTTTATAGCATAATGTTACATCAGCAGAAACATTTGCTAAAGTGAGAGCTAGTGAGCAACTTAATTGGGCTATATGTGCAAAACATTTTGCTTATGGAGGTGAAGAAATTCAAAACAAAGGCTCAGTAGTGCTTTCATGTTATTTGGCTGGGAACAGTTACAGCTTACAACTTTATGTAGTCCGAAGACCTGTGTAGTCATTACTAGGTCTCAGAGATTGTTTGAGAATGAATCTGCTTTCCTTTACCAAAGAAGTTCATCATATAAGCACATCTCCCAGTTCTAGCTTCACTGATATTTTCTCAGAATATGCTGATGTTTTCTATGACAAGCTAGGGAAGCTTCCAGTTGTGTATGTTATGCAGTTAGAGACAGAGTTAAGTTCAGTGGTTAGACCAGCAAGAAGAGTTATATTAGCTATGCAGAACAAAGTCAAAGCTCAGTTGGATAAAATGGTGCAGCAAGGTGTAATTTATGCAGTTACAGAGCCATCTGAATGGGTGTCGTCCATGGTAGCAGCTCACAAAAAAGGCTCAGTTGAAATCAGAATATGCACTGACCCAAGAGATTTGAACAAAGCATTAAAGAGACCTCATTATCCTATGTGCACAGTTGAGGATGTCACAGCCCTAATACCAAATGCCACTGTTTTTTTCTGTCTCAGATGCAAAGAGTTCATTTTGACAAGTTCATAGGTTCATAGGTAGGTACTAGGCTATCGGCCCAAGGGCCTAAGTAAGCCTAGCCAACAAAGTTCCCTGGCTTATGCCAACCCAAGAAAGTTAATTTCCTGTGCCCCTGTTGAGCAGAGAAACAGAAGTGATCCCCGGGGTGTATTTCCTATTTCCCATCCACTCATCAAGATTTTTCTTGAAGAGTGTTAATGAGGAACTTTGCTTGACATAGATGGGTAGCTTGTTCCAGAGTATGGGAAGTCTCTGGGACAAGAATCTATCCCTCCAGCAAGTCCTGTTTATTGTGGTGACAAGGTTTAGGTCCCTAGAGTGTGTAGCTCAAAGGGATTAGGATTTCTTCAGGCGTAGCCTGTCCATCAGCTCTGGGTTTGACATAGCTTTATATGTTAGGCAGAGATCACCTCGGAGTAGGCGATATGCTACAGAGTAAATCTGGAATTTTTTGAGACGATCAGTGTAGGGCATCTGTTTGAGGCCAGTAATTCTCTGTGTGAGGTACTTCTATGGCCTTTCCAGCTGCTGCAGATGTCTTGTGAGGCACATTCCAAAAGAGGCATTGTACTCTATAATGGGTCTAATGAGTGTTGAGTAGAGGGGAACAATGATGATGCTTGATTGCAAATCTTCACTACTGACTACATTCAGACCCCATTTGGAAGATATAGCTTCTTCAGGGATGCCATTTGGAAAAAATTCTGCAAGTGAAGTCTTTCATCATGCAATAGAGCAAATTTTGTTCAGGTTATCCATGTGCCAGAATAGTAGATTGATTTGTTGGTTGGAGGCCATGGTGAAGCAGAGCATGACAGAAACCTCAGAAAGGTCTAGACAGAGCACATGAAGTGAACTTAAATCCCAATCCTCTGATGTGTAAATTCAGACTACCAGAAGTTACATATGTAGTTCATTTATTTACTAACACTGGCTTACGTCCAGACCCATCTAAGCAAGCAGCCATTCTTGAGATGCCAGAACCAGATAATGTTCAAGCTCTACAATGTTTTCTTGGTATGGTCAACTATTTGGGCAAGTTTATACCAGACTTCAGTGAGTTGACAGTGCCTTTGAGAGAGCTGATACACAAAAATGTTGCATGGTCTTGGCTAGAACAGCACAGAGCTTTTGAAGACAATAAGCAGAAAATTGCCACTCCACCTACATTAAGATACTATGATGTCAATAAACCAGTAACTCTTTCCTGTGATGCTTCACAATTTGGACTTGGCGCAGTTATTTTTCAAGAGGCAGACCAGTAGGGTTTACTATCAAAGGGCAATCGAACTGTGTCCAAATTGGAAACATCGAATTCCCTAGTTCAAATTTTTAAAATACTGAAAAAAAATGTCGAAGTCACAACAGAGAATGCACACTAGCATTTTGAATGCAGATCGCTCTATAGTGGGGATCAGGAAATATACACTTTCCCTCACTGTAGTGTGATCTCAGAGTTTGTATACACACACACACACACACACACACATATATATATATATATATATATATATATATATATATTATATATATGTGTGTGTGTGTGTGTGTGTGTGTGTGTAGCAGGTGGTGTGGGGGATGCAGGGGGGCTTGCCCTCCTGCAAAACATTTGTTGCTCATGACCAGAATTGTGGTATTTTTGGTAAAGTCGACATTCCTGAGATGTTGACTTTCGTGAAATTCCTTGTTCAGTCATGTTCAGGGTTGTAGATTTGATTTCTGACATTTTGGGTTGGAAACATGAACACTCACACATTGCAGGTGTGATATTTTGATAGTAAACCGACCAGTAGCCTATGGAGCTATAACTCTTACCCACTGAAATGCAGTATGCTCAAACTGAAAAATAAGTTTTGGCAATTGTGTTTCCATGTTTGAAGTTTCATGATTATATTTATGGTCAAGTTATCCAGATTGAAACTGATCATCAACCTCTAGTCACTATTTTAAAGAAGCCTACGTATTCTACTCCAGCAAGTTTATAGAGAATGATGCTCAAATTGCAAAAGTACAACTTCAAAATGGTCTATTCAAAAGGCAAACTTCTTTATCTGGCTAATAACTTATCCAGATCACCCAGAAATACAATGGAACAGCTTGACACAGAGAATTTTGACTTTGATGTCATGAAAGTGTGTAATTTTTCTACCACGAGACTTGATGAGCTAAGAAATCATACAAAGACTAATCCTGTTTTGCAAAAGCTCAACCACTATATCCACGTGGATGGCTGTCAAAGCAATGTGGTGTACCACCTGAAATGCAACATTATTTTCCTTAGAGAGATGAAATGTTTGTGGAAGATGACATTATTTTCAAAGGTCCTAAAATTGTTGTTCCTGCTTCCTTACAATGTGAATATATCCAGATGTTGCATCGTGGTCAACCAGGTTTCGAATCTACCAAAAGAAGGGTGATAGGACTAGTATTTTGTCCTTCTCTAGTAAAAGACATGTATAAAGTACTTTCTTCTTGTTCAGTATGCAATAGTACTAAACCGTATTTGCAAAACGAACCACTTCCACTAAGTCCAGTTCCTGAACTACCTTGGTCAACAGTAGCCACTGACATATTCAAGTAAAACAATCAGCATTACTTAGTGTTGGTAGACTCTTATTCGAACTGGTTTGAGATCAATTTACTACCTAATCTAACATCCACTGTTGTTATCACCAAGTTGAAACATCATTTCTCAGTCCATGGAAGTCCACAGAAGCTTATCTCTGACAATGGTACTCAATTTACCAGTTAATTGTTTCAGAAATTTGCAATAGAATGGGACTTTGTACATATTACCAGTAGTCCTAAACACCTACAGTCAAATGATCAGATGAACTTGCAGTGCAGAGTGCAAAACAATTACTAGAGAAGTCACAGTGACAATACTGATGTTTTTTGAATTTACTCAATCTCAGAAACATACCCTGTGATGATATACTTGACTCGCCTGCTCAGGAACTTCTATCTAGGCAAACCAGAACAACCTTGCCTATCAGTTCCTGTTTGTGGAGAAATAAAGCTAAAAACAACAGAGGAATCAAAGTTTAACTATTCTGAAAGCATTCTTTCCAGAAGTCCAGCTATGATAAATTGAGCAGATTTCTTTGTCCTTTGAAAGAAGGAGAGACAGTAAGGGTACAAACCGCAAAAGGTTTTGACTGGGTTGGTCAAGTAACAGGTATATGTGCTGAGCCGAGATCCTACTTCATAGAATCTGAGGGTGTGGAATACAGGAGAAATCACAGAAATCTTCTTGTATCAGAACGGGATATTGCAGCATTGTTCCTGTAATACAGACTAAATTTCAGAGCAATCCAGACAATGTTCCTGTTGCAGAAACTGTCTTAACTTCTACTTCCATTCCTGATGATTTTCCTGATGTCCCCAAAGTTGAACCTTCAGCAGAAACAGTCCCAGTTGCTATACCTAGTTCTAATTTCTATTTCACATGATTTGGTCATATTTCCAGACTTTGTGTGAAATACACAGCAACCTGGACGTAAGTGTATATATGTATCTAGTTCTGTATAATTGCGTGTCATAGAATTACTTTGCACCAATTGCATATTAATTAATGTTGTCAGTAAAGCATGACTCATTTCTCAGAGAGGAAGAATGTAGAATATGTATATGTGTTGTACTTTTAAGAAGCATTTCCAAGGACAGCATGTGCATAAGTAGCAAGCACATGCTAGCTTTAGTGCCATTTTTAGAGTGCAGCCAAAGTGTGAACATGTATGACAGAGTTTATAAGTTTATCTAAGTTAAAGATACTATGTCTCAATCCTGATGTGTTTGTACAAAATAAAGCTGCTTGAACAGAACCCACAAATGTTTGTCTGTTTTATTCTGACCAGACGAGCGACAGATAGCTTAACAAATAACCAAAAAGTGAGTGTGTGTGTGTGTGTGTGTGTGTGTGTGTGTGTGTGTGTGTGTGTGTGTGTGCATGTGTGTGCGTGTGTGTGCGTGTGTGTGTGTGTGTGTGTGTGTGTGTGTGTGTGTGTGTGTGTAAAAAAAGGGATATGCATTTGTATGATGTCTTAATTTATATAAACACAATCATAAATATGCATGTGGATTACTAAATGTTTGGTTGTTTGTACAATGATTCACCTGGAAACAGAAACATGGAGTATGGTTTAAATTGCTTAATTATGGGTTCTCATCCTGAAAAATATACATGTGTGAGACTGTCATAACTGCCATCTAAACTTGACCACTCAAATGCAAATGTTAAGAAATATTCTTCCACAGGAATGGGAGAATAACATTGTCTCCAGCCTTTATGTTTATGATCATATATTTTAGGAGCATGTGAAGCACTTGGTATGAAACAATCTTAGGCTTTGTTCTTCTTGTAGATATTTTTTCTGACAGCAAGGGATTTATTTTAGGAGTTGATGATAACCATGACGGATTTTTATTTGTTCTTTAATGGGACAGATCAGTGAGGTATGAAGTTTTTTGTGTTATACCTGACTAGACATGCCCTTTACAATTAGATGAGCTGAAGAATGTTATTCACTGAATGTGGAAGGTTCACAGTGCTCAAAGTATATGCTGTTGTATATTACTGCCCCTAGAGCTTTAGCAATGTTCCTTTTTCAAGATTTCACCATTTATTTTGTAATCACAATTTCTGTTAAGTACCCTATAAGTAACACCGTAGAATAATACACTCTTCCTTTCCGAACAGTCAGATTTTGTCTTTTGCAATAAAATATGCAGATATGTGTAAATGTTATATTTCTGCAAATGTGTCACTCAACTTAGCATCACTGTGGAACAACATTTCACAGCTTTGTCAGCACACACATTGGGAATGGCTATTGGATTGGAAATAAGTGTGATTTTTATAATATATTATAAATATATACTATATTAATATTTCTGTTAATAACTTGAACCAGAAGAAGGTTGTAAGGTACTTCATGGTATCAAATGAAAGATTACATAGTGCTGGATAAGTTGTTAATGATATCTGCTATCTACCCTGGGATGGTGTGAGGTAGTGCCAGCTGTGCTAGGGACAGTAGGGTAGTGCATGTGTAACCTATACCAGCATAGCTAGCTGGAGTTTTGCAAATAATTACATGTCATTTGAATATCAACCTGATTTGTACAGATACTTGTATTAAAAATGTATTTGTAAGGTTGCTTGTGCTAAGAAAAATGTATTAACAGTGGGTTCTGCTGGACAGAAAAGAAATATACATGGGTTCATAGGTAGGTACTAGGCTATTGGCCCTAGGGTCTATACAAGCCTAGCCAAAAAGGTACCCTGGCTTTCGCCACCCAAGAAAATTATTTTCCTGTGCCCCTGTCAAGCAGAACCACATGTATAACAGTTACATTGCTGTAATTGATTAAATGTATATATTGTAACAGAAGATACTGGAAGACAATGGGTTAAGCTCAGCCCAGCTAACCTTAAGAAAATTAGCCTGAAATTAAATGACTTTGTTTAGACTATAAAGACTGTATCTCACAGTTCTGAATGCAGCCAGAGATACAATGTTTATGAGAAACCTGGGTTATTAGCTTCTGTAAGAAGGGAGGACATATTGGAATTGTCTTATAACTTCCAGGTGCAGTGATAAGCCTTAGCAAATGTCTAGGTGTCTATTGTGACACATCTGTGCCAGATCCTGGTTCAGACTGCAGTGAAGGGGGTACTGTGTGAATCACAGAGTCAGGTGACCAGATGTGATGTCATTCTGCAGCTAGCACTGAAATGATATTTAGATACTAATGGGATATGAGAAAGAAGTCTCTCAGCAGTCTGTTTTGGAGCTGATAAGATGCGCATCCATTTCATCTTGCCTCGCGTTAGTAAGGAACCTATAGAACAGTGATTCTTCAATCAGTTAGAAAGAAACATAGTGAGATTAGCTAAATGTATATTTTTTCTGCATCTGTGTGAGTTTATCCATCTGTGTTGTTTTTATATTTCCTGTGATTGAAACTCTGGTGTTTATTGTGAAGAGGCATTCAGTATTGTCCTGTTTTCTTTTTATTATTTATTATTAAATATATTTAAACTTTTCATTGTGGCTAGTCTGTTTAGAAAATATTTAACCTTTGAGAGTACTTATATTTATTTGGTGGCACTGTGGTGTCACGCTCCTGAAAGTCTTGCCGCTCGGTCAAACATTACCATTTGTATAAGTATTAATTTTACTAAGTGTAATTGGGTACCATGGTAAAAGCCTTAGAGTAGCTGGCTGGTGGCAGTGGAACTACATTATAGTCTGGGCAGACGTTGCAGAGTGGGTAAGTTGTACCAGTCTTTCCCAGGTGTGTGTGTGTGAAAATCAAATCTCAAAGAGTGTGTGTTTGTCAGCTACTTGGAACAGGAACACAGGGCTCTAAAGTGGTCATTGTGGAGTCTTCTTTGGGGCCTGGAGACAGAGAACCCAGTCTCAGGACTGGAGTATGCTCCCTGTATGCTCTTAAGTGAAATTGTACTTGGTGCAGATAACTGCATCTGAAAATACTGTGTGCATCTATTTCTCTCAAAGTGAACATTCTCCACTGGTGTCAATGGTGAGAATTGAGGCTCCTTGATCACTGGCCCAGAGGAGGGCCATCACATACCCTACCAGCACTCTGCAGATATGTATGCTTGTTTGCATTAATATATGCATAAATATATATCTGCAAAATTGCAGGCAATTTAACTTAGCATCATTGTGCAACAATATATTGCATTCATAGTCAGCATATAGGTCAGAAATGGCTCCTGAGCCAAATGGGATATAAGGTATCTGAGAAAATCTGAGTTATTTTCATGAAATCCTATACATATACAGTATGCCCCATGTTAAAAAATGTATTAATACACAATGCTGGAAAAACTCTGCATTGATAGTTGGTGTGTAACTAACACTGTTCTGTAGATATTTACATTTATGTGTTGATTAAAAACCCAATCTCTCTCTCTCTCTCTCTATATATATATATATATATATATATATATATATATATATATATATAATATATATATATATATATATATATATATATATATCTGGGGGCAGCCGCAGTGGTGCAGAGGTTAGCATTGCCGCCTCACAGCAAGAGGTTTTCCGGTTCGATCCTCAGCTGGGGTGCCTTCTGTGTGGAGTCTGCATGTCCTCCCTGTGGTCGCGTGGGTTTCCTCTGGGTGTTCCATTTTCCTCCCACATCCCAAAGACATGCTGTAGGTGGATTGGATACTCTAAATTGGCCCTAGGTGTGAGTGCATGCATGTATGTGCCTTCTGTGGA
Organism: Protopterus annectens; assembly: GCF_019279795.1. Taxonomy (NCBI): domain Eukaryota; kingdom Metazoa; phylum Chordata; order Ceratodontiformes; family Protopteridae; genus Protopterus; species Protopterus annectens. Next base: position 718,838,697 of record NC_056745.1, read on the forward strand.
AGGTTGGGCACTGGGCTGGCAACTCGACAATGTAAAACTCCCCTGCCAATCATGAGTGAACACATGATCTGCTGTGGCAACCCCTAACTGGCAAAAGCTGAAAGAAGAATATATATATATATATATATATATATATATATATATATATATATATATATATATATATATATATATATATGAGTTCCCTTCACATGGTCGACATTTCAGAATGTTGACATTCATATGGCCGAGACCATATGACCGACATTCAAAATGTCAACCATGCTTAAAAGGCATTTCCATACAATGCAGAATGGAAAGATTTCCATCTTCCGCACTATAGTGTGATCTTGGAGTTGGTATATTTAAGTTTCTGGGGGTGTGGGGGGTGGAGCCCCCTATGGGGGGTGCAGGGGGCGTAGGCCCCCTGCTAGCACGTGAAGGTAAGTTTTTTTGTGTTTTTTATTTTTTTACTTTTATGGTCGACATTTCGAATGTCGATCATATGGTCTCGGCCATATGAATATCGACATTTTGAAATGTCGACCATATCAAGTAGATCCATATATATATATATATATATATGTGTGTATATACATATATATATATATATATATATATATATATATGTGTGTGTGTGTGTGTGTGTATATGTATATATATATATATATATATATGTGTGTGTGTGTGTGTGTGTGTGTATATATATAGATATATATATATATATATATACACACACACACACACACACACACACACACACACACACACACACACACACACACACACACACACACACACACATACACACACACACACATACAAATCAAGATTATACAGATACCTCAAAAATGGAGTGACATCTACTAAATTACTTTGCAGAAAATTGAAGATCACATTTGCATTCACAAGACATCTGCAGCAGCTGGAAAGGCCACAGAAGTACCTCACAAAGAGGATTACTGGCCTCAACCAAATGCCCTACACTGATCGTCTCAGAAAACGCCAGCTTTACTCTGTAGCATATCGCCTACTCTGAGGTGATCTCTGCCTAACATATAAAGCTATGTCAAACCCAGAGCTGTTGGATATGCTACACCTAACGAAATCCCAATCCCTCCGAGCTACAAGCTCTGGGGACCTAAACCTTGTCACCACAATAAACAGGACATGCTGGAGGGATAGAGTCCTGTCCCAGAGACTTCCCATACTCTGGAACAGGCTACCCATCTATGTCAAGCAAAGTTCTTCATTAGCACTCTTCAAGAAAAATCTTGATGAGTGGATGGGAAATAGGAAATACACCCCAGGGATCACTTCTGTGTCTCTGCTCGATAGTGGCACAGGAAAATAACTTTCTTGGGTGGCGTAAGCCAGGGTACCTTGTTGGCTAGGGTTACATAGGCCCTTGGGCCGATAGCCTAGTACCTACCTATGAACCTGTGAACAAAAGTTACACTAATGTTGGGGTTTATCTACTACAGTTAGACAAATAGTAATAGTTGTTTATATAATTCTAAAAATATAGGTTCACAGGTACTTACTGGGCTATTGATATATGAAGATCTTTAGAAGCTCAGACCTGCATTTCCATGAAATTTTTAATCTTTGTAATTTAATATGAATAACCACAAAGCCAGACAGAACACTTACTTGTTACCCCTACTCTTGAGGGCTAAGGCTGCTAACTAGGAGTACATTTTTTTATTTCCCATCCATTCATCCAGATTACAGATGAATAAAATATGAAAAGTACATTGATGTGGAGATGAAGACAATTCCAAAAAGTGGTAATATTTGTGATACATCTATTCTTCCATGTCCTACTTATGTTGTAGAAGAGATTAACATTGCATGAGCGGGTGTTAAGCTAGCACTGGACTTGCGGATGTGCAGTAGATCTGAGCGGGTAGGTCTGCTAAGGCTCTGTACAAGAGGCAAATAAACCTTGATACTGAGAACAGGGGCAATGCTTTGAGATGGTCAGTGTAGTTTTTTTATGATTTAGGCCTTTAATTGTCTTGCTGAGAAAGCATTGTGGTCATTCAAGTGAAATGCTCACATCTCTGGACCTAGATACCATATCCTTTATATTAAGCTATGCAATGAAAAAGGACTTTCTTATACGACAAGATACATGGCTATCAAATGACAGTTTATTGTTCTCATGGGTTCATGGTTCCCTAACTACCAGAAAGTTTTCAGCCATGTGTTGTCAATGTCATAGTTTTAGGGGATGTCATGCTTGCTGACGGAGACTATTATATAGTTTTTTGGCATTTAGCTTTAGTCCATGGTATGACACCAGCTGTTTGTTTGGAAAAGTCCCTGAAAATCTGGTCAGTTATAAACCCTTAACATTAGCTGTGACCTCCAAGAAGTAAATGCCAAAAAGGAGTCGCCCACACTGAACCCTGGGGTACACCACTACAGTCACATGCCCTTATTTCCTGGGCTTTATTTGTGAGCCAGTTTGTTATATATCAAATGACATAGGGATTACCATTAAGCTAGTTGTGAGAGTGTGGGATGGTGTCAAACACCTTTGTAATGTCCAGATATATGTGTACTGATTTTACCTCATTCATTGCTGTAGTAACCTTTTTGAAAAAGTTGACCAGTTTAAGCAGGCAGGATCTGACCGTGACAGAACTAAACTGGCTTAGGCCAAGAGTATGTAGATTACCTCTCTTCTTATTTATTAATTCCATAAAGATCCTTTTCATAGCCTCACAGATGAAGAGGTCCAGACATATGGGTCTATAATTACCCAGGTCCATTGATATCCCACCTTTGTGTGTGTGTGTGTGTGTGTGTGGGTGGGGGGGGGACTGTTGCTGTCCTCTATTGCCTGGTACTGAGACTGGAGCTGTCACTGAATAGTTTCTGTTGGGGACTTGACATGTCCTATTTCAGGCTGACTGGTATGCAGTTGATATGTATGCTTTTTTATTGTAATGCTTTTCATTTCAGTGATTAGAACTTAGATTTAGTGATATTTCATTGAAATGTCATAAACTGGTACAGTGCTTGGCATGGTTTCTGAGGTTTCTAACATGCCTAAAGAAGGCTTAATGGTTGTAGTTTGCCTAGGTAGCCATTTTTACCTCATATCTAGCTTGGTTGATTTGATCAAAGACCAGAGATGCTTGGTACGTTTAGCAAAAGAATTGCATTTATTGTTGAGTGCAATGAGTTTTTTCTTGTATTACAGAGCCTGATTGTATTTGGGTTTCACCACAGAGATTTATTTTTAAATTTGGCATTGCATTTACCACCGAAGGGACAGATTAATCTTTGCAGCTATTCACAGATGCATACATGTGGTAAAAGACTCCACATATGCAATGAAGTTATCAGACTGGTAGGGGATGTTGAATTTAGCCACGTCATTACTAAGTTTTAGTAGGTTAGCCTTTGCATAATCTTTGAATACTGAGGTATTTGAAGATGATTCTAGCTTCAGTGGCTGATTTATGGTCCAGTTTAACTAGGGAAGAAATAACAACTGGTTGGGAACAAAGTTGTCCAATACTGGTTTGTACTAAGTTCAGAATTTGTCTCCCCTAGTTGGGCTGCAGGTTAAATGGTCAAGAGAGTTTGTATTTGTGAAGTCCAGAAGTCTCTGGGCATTAGGGGATGTATAGGTTCATAGGTTCATAGGTTCATACTAGGCTATCTGCCCGAGGGCATTTACAAGCCTAGCCCATCGTTTTGTGGCTTACGCCACCCCTTTAGTATGGGGAACTATACCCATTATTTTGCTGTGCCTCTGTCGAGCAGTGACACTGAGGTAATCCCTGGGGTATATCTGTGATCTCCCATCCATTGGTCAAGATTTCTCTTGAACAAGGCCAGCGAGGTGCTCTGCCTCACATGTACCGGGATTTTGTTCCACAGCATAGGGAGTCTTTGGGTGATGAATCTATCCCTCCAGCACGTCCTATTAATAGCCGTGTCAAGGTTTAAGTCTCCCGCCCTTGTGGCTCTGATGGATCTAGATTTTTGAGGTGAAGCATATTCATCAAATCTGGGTTTGACATGGCCTTGTATGTTAGGCAAAGGTCACCTCTGAGCAAGCGTGGCGACTGAATAGAGCTGGAGTTCTTTCAGTCGGGCAGCATAGGACAGATTTTTGAGACCCTTTATCCTTTTGGTGAGGAACTTTTGTGGCCTCTCCAGCTGCTGCAAGTGTCGGGTCAGATACATTCCGAATGGGGCATTGTACTCAATCATTGGTCTGATGAGTGATGAGTAAAGGGAGACTATGACCTCCCTTGATCTAGATGAGAATCCCTTCATGATAAGGTGGGCAATGTAGAAGGTCTTCCTAACTACTTTAGCTACATGGGTGTCGAATGACAGACTACTATCAACCTGGGTCCCCAGGTCCCTGATAACTTCTTCTGTGCTCAGTATAAGTCTCCCAGTTGATCGAGGGCTAGGTGAAATCCCGTAGGAAAATGGTGTTTGACTCAATGCATACTAGTCAAGTGGGAGATATTGGCCAAGGGAGGCATTCAGGGAGTTCTATATTTGGTCATAATGTTATATGGGTTTTGTTGGTGGTAAGTTAGATATGGAGGAGTTCCAGGCCATCATTCTGTGTCATGAGTCTGGAGTTGAGATTTTGTTTTACGAATATATCACATTGCTGCCTTTAGTTTCTTTGTCTAGTGAGATGATGGCGTGCTCTCAATGATTTTCAACTATATCTCTGTGATGACCCACCACTGAACCAGTAATCAAGGAGCCTCAATCCTCACCACTAGCAACAGTGGGAGATATACACTGGGAGGATAACAGGTACACACACAGTATTTCCAGATACAAATCTCTGCATCCAGTGCAATTTCACTTAAGAGCACACAGAGATCACAGTCATTCTGGGGCTAGTTTCTGCCTTTTTCTCCAGATCCCCAATAAGAATCCCCACTAGCACAGCTATAGTGCTGACATCTCAGCTGAGTGGCCAAGCCAAGACCTCCAGCACCCTCTCTGTCCAACCAGTGCTTCGTGTCCCTGCCCACATAGCTGATACACACTCTGAAGTTTGATTTACACACACACTCGCACACACCTGGGAAAGGCTGGCACAGGTTTACTAGCTATGCCCCCTTTTGCCCAGACTATAAGGTAATTATCACTGCCACCAGCCAACTCTCTTATCAGTTACTTTAAGGCCCTTAACAAAGGGTGTCCAATCTTACTGTATAATATTAATATTAATATTAATACAAATGGTAGCTTGACCAAGGGCAAGGTTATTAGGAGTGGCCCACACAGTGTCACCAAATAAATATGCAAGTACTCTCAAACTTAAATACCTCTACACAGATCAGCCACAATGAAATGTTTAAATATATTTAATAATAAATAACAAAAGAACAAGAAAACAGTATATATTCACAGTGACATCTGAGTTCAAAATCACAGGAAATATTGAAAACAACATTGCAGGACAGTCTCAAATAAATAAATAAAAATACCTAAGCTAAGCTTCACTATATTCCTGACTGAATCAAAGAGAATTACGATGCCCTAGTTAACTTACTTAAGAGCAAGTCAGATGTGGTGAATGGATCTTCTAGTAGCTGATTCTAAAAGAAGGCACTATATGGGTGGACAAGGCTTTAACCAATATACAGAAGCTTTAAGGAGAAAGGTGCAGGTCATCCCTGGCAAAGCAGTTAGGCCTGTCTATCATCCTCTTCCAGAGTGACATATATTGGAACTCCCACTGAATGACATCAGAAGCCAAACCAATTGTCAAAGTCAATAATCTTTTATTTGTTTGCAGTGATATTCTTGGTAATAGTAAAATACTTTTCAAGGCTAGGTTCACACCTGCCTCTGTCACACATTGCTAGAGCTCCATCATGTCTCTCTTCATACAGTTCATGGAGGTATGTCTCAAGCAGTCACTCCCAGATGTACTATGATTGTGTCAAATGTGTACTTGTGGTGCAAGGATTTGAGTACATGCATGATGTGGCAAAACCTGGCACCCAATAGGCAACAAACAATACCCTTCTTATTACTTAGTTTGGTGAGTGGTGCATCAGTGAGTCTCACTATGGAATCACCTATAACTATGATGTTGGATTGTGTGGAGGTTTGTCTTGTGGGCTTTTCATTTGAGACACTGTGACCCTTAGATGCATGTTTTATTGTGGGTGCTGCCCACAATGCTGTGAGTGTTTGTGAAGTGGATAAGAATAGTTGCTTCTTAAGTTACATTCAGGAGGCATTTGTGGTTTAGGCAGGTAACTTTTAAGAGCCTCAGCAGGTCTCTGCGCTTGGCCTGTATTGTGTATGACAGGTATAGTGCAGTGTTCAGGGCCATTGACATCCTGTTTGCTGTGTGTAGTGGCTTTATGCTAAAGCTTTGGATCCCATAACATTGTATAACTTGATCTCTCACACACTGTATCAATTTGTTTAAGTATGGTCATTTCATCCACGCTAACTACAGTGGCAGTTATAAAGTATAAACCCTTGGTTCCAGGTGCTTACTAATGTGTGCTTAATGGGGAGTAGAACCTGTGAGGTTTGGGGTTGATTACTGGAGGTGCTGTCTGTCTAGCAGTGGGGACAGTGCTGGTCACAACACAGCTGCACATAGCTAGGAATCAGTGATGCTTTGTTCCTTCTCTCACCAGAAGCAAAGCTTAGCTAAACACTAGCAGCAGTACCAAGCTGTTTCCTGAGGAGGAGCAGTAGTAACAACCCAGATGTTAATGGGTTCAGTAAACTTGTTAATAGTTTTCTCTTGGTAGATACCCTGGATACAGCCTACAGCAGTTGGATGCAACAGAAAGCCAAGTTGCACAAAGACCCTCAAAGAGGTCCTTACCAAAACTGCAACAGACCAATCAGTGAAGTCCCATACATACTTCTCAGAGAAAAGCAGAAATCCTTCTCTCAACAGGGGCTAGACAGTAGCATTAATCCTTACCAGGTACTTAAGAAGAAATCATTAGACTTTTTAGTGACTGGTAATCACTAGGAAGATCAAGAAATAATGCCCCAATGCTTCTGCTCATACCAGCACAATTTCAGACACTAATTCCAAGATGATTCCTGAGAAGTAGTTCCTAGGCTCTCCAGTAATTGGAAGCCCTGTCCCATTATTACACATTTTAATAGTAAAGTATAACAAAAGAAATTAATGCTCTGTTTATTGCAGCATGCCTTAAGTGAGATGGATGATATGAAATAGAGATTAACTCAAGCTTTTAGAATTTATGGGGAAGGTCTTCCTAATCTGATCCTTCAGTGCCCAGTAAAATGAGTATATGAAACTTGACTGGCAGGAGTTTTCAAACAAAATTTATAGTTGGGGTAGGCAGCTCAAAAGCCACCAAGTCTAAAACTACAACAGGAACTGGGAGTAGGAAGGAAAAATCTTTTCTGATTTTAAAACTCTATCACAGAGTCAAACACTGACTGCATGTGATGCAGGCCTCTTGAGTCCTATCAGAAGACAAGGTCAAGCTACATTCTGTGCAGTAAGTATCACTCAAGGCAACAAAGTAACTATTGATAAACAAGTGAAATCTTTGGCCCAAGTGTTAAACATTGCCCAGGACCTGCAGTAATCTCTCACTTAGATCAAACCAGCACTTAAATCGAGGATGCCCAGAAATACAAGACCAAACGGACTACTCAAAGCAGAAACTAAAAATTTAGATTTACTCAAAGCAGACATTAAAATGCATAAGCGTGAAAAAGCAATGCAAAAAACAGCTCTAAATAGCTATATCAGTTAGGCAATTTAAGGGCAGATACAAAAAAAAAAGAACGATAAATTACATTCCTAGTTTATTTTTAAAACTCTATTAAATAGACAAACATGGTATATGTTTGTGCACTTGCACACGTGTGTGTGTGTGTGTGTGTGTGTGTGTGTGTGTGTGTGTGTGTGTGTATGTCTGTGTGTGATGTTGGTCTCTGGTTTTGTTTAAACATTTTTATTAAAATCACATGTTGCATAGTGACATGAGAAACATTCAATTATAAAAAGGGAAAACAAACCATCACAACAAATTTTTCATTTGTGCACATTATACAAATATAATTTTTATCTTAACAATTAGTCAATTTAACATTGCATAAATTGTTCAAGTCCTGCCATTCCTGAAATGTTACTCTTCCCAAATATTATTCAGAATGTATTGCTCCCACTGATTCCATTTATCCGTATGTAGTTTACTCGTTCTTTTTTTAAGGCTCCCACTTCAATTTGTTTGACTCCCCTTTACAACATTCAAAGATACTGTTACAGCTGTTTTGCTTTTAATTCCCATTTCCTAGTAATTGCATGTTTGGTACCCTACAGCATTAAACGTAGTAGGCCTTTATTGTGTCGAGACAATTCAGTTTCTGCATCCCAGCTCAAAAGAATTCTTTCCTTAGTTAAATTAGTTTCATCAATGTTTCTGGCAAAGTATCCTCTCTGAAATTTCCAAAATCAGCTCTTTACCTTCCAAAAAACATGTTTCCAGGCACTTCTCTCTCCCATCACACCGCAAGCAATTGTTGTCTACTGGTTAAAAATTCTAAGTCTACTTGGGGTATAAAAATACCATTGCAAACACTTCTAAGGAAAAGTCTGAAACCATCTAGATTTTGTTGCATATTTAGGAGCCGTACAAATGTCCTTCCATTATTTCTTTGTATAATACCTTTCCATTCTTGCTTCTATGCTCTTCTGATTAATTCTTATAGTTATCATGCATTATTTTATATGCAAAATTAATTATCCTTTTTTTGTACCTCAGCTTCAGTTCTAGATGCAACTGTAAACTCAACCAGAGCTGGTCTTTCATTTAAGATTCTCCTATTCTTTCTATGTGCTTACACGCTGTTATCAAACCCTAGTAGGGAAGACAGTCTTCAACCTGCAGTCTGAACTTCTGCTTGGCTCATCCCACTGTGTGGCTTTTCCCTTCTTAGTTATGTATTCCCAATACCTTAATTTTTGCCAGTAAATTCCAGCTTCCTCTGACTTAAATTTTTGTGTCCATACTTACAGTCACCTCTACTGGTAAAATCACTTTTCTCCGGTCCTGTGTTTACTTAACTCTTAAAATATTTTTGGTACTTCATACATATAATATTGGTTATGATTGTTACTGGTGTTCTTAAGTGCCTACATCCAAAATCCTATGCTCTCCTTATTTCGTAATCCTCCTACTGTTTCAACATAATTTCTTTCCCTTTTGATTTGCAATGTTCTGCTTGTACTATGTATATGATCAGATGTACGGCAGTTGGTTGAATTACCAGCTATGATGTCATCCAGAAAATTGATGTTATTATGTTGAAACATTAAATGTTGACACATTTTGTGCTTGTTCCAGGGATTACCCGGCAACAAGTTAAACCAATGCAAGTGTTTATGCAAGAAGAGGGGACCAAACCCTCCCTGCACTCCCACATCCCCCTGCTAATTATATACTTACTCTGAGATTGCACAATCCCTAAGGAAAGGGAATATTCCCCTAACCAATGACTATCGATCTCCCACATCTGTTAACCATCGGTTTGAGTTGACCAAATGGGGTCAGCCAAACAGATGTCAATGGAGCTGGTCATTTGCCCAACTTCCCTAAACTCACATGAGCTTTAACTATGTAGCTGTGAAGTATCTTTTCAAATAGGGCAATCCTAAACCACCTTGTTCTGTGGGGAGAAAATTCAGCCACTTAACTCTTGCCCTTTTTTCTTCATAAATAAATTTCTTCACTGCTTTATTAATTATAGTCCTTAGCTTCTTCACTGGTTGATAAAAAAATATGCCTAACCTGTATACAATACTAAAGGGATGAAAAACATGTTTACTGTTTGCATCTTACTACCCATATCTATCATCAAGAGCTTCCAACTACTCACTTTTTGTATTCTCTTTTATTTAGTCTTTTCTCACACATCATTAACTGCAATTATAGAAACCTTTTTAATCCAAACAGCTAAATAAATTGTCTTATCATTTCCCAATAAACACGGGAATTGCTGAACCAATTAATATTTGGGAACATAGTTTACTGTTATAGCCTTTGTTTTATCCTCATTTGTTTTATATCCTGGAAAAAATGTTTCACAACACTGTAATATAATTTTCTGTTTTATAAAATGTAAACTAAGGTACTTACATATTATCGCAACCAGATTTGCGATGTGGCGTACTGTGTAATGCTTTCCGGAAAAGTATGTGTGTTTATGGAAGAAGGGCACTGTGAACTGTGACACACTATTGGAACCCATTGTTTGCCATATACAAAGAGGAATAATCTGAAATTTCCTCTTTGCAGGGAGTGCCCTTATCCAAATTAGACATATGACTGCTGCTTCACAATGGGCGTCAATGGAACTGCGAGAAGAGTGAACAGGTTCTCAACAACAGAAGTGCTGCCTTTGAAATGTGGTTAAAAGTGTTACTTGCCACTCCCTGACAGGCATCTTTCATTGTCATGATGACTGGCGAGCAAAACTGAATACATTTATTCCTCATAACCTTCCCTTTTTGTAACATTTGACTAAGGACTGCAGGCTTTTGGATGCAGTGTAACAGAATGAGTGATTGCTTTATTGATAACAGTCAGCAAATAAAAGGTATGATTTCTTGCCATCACTGCAACTGCTGTGTGTTCATTTGCCTGCATACTTCATTGGATGTATGGACTTTGGCTCCCAATGTAAGTAGTAAGCATTTACCAGGATGTTACACCCAAAAAATAATGGTAATTCATCCCTGCTGTCACAACAAACAGTACTCATTGTGATCACTGTATTCATTATGTGATGTCGGTAAAGCACACTATCCAAAAACCTGATTTTGCCCCCTTATTCCTCTTCCAAACCCATTAGCAACATACCAGAAAACTTTTTAACAGTGCAGCCACCCCTTTTAAAGTTAACAGACACTGTTGAACTAAAACATGACCACCTCGCAAATCTGGTTGCGATAATACTTAAGTACCCAAATTAATATCACCTGCAAATAATTTTATTTTTTTCCTCAAGTATCATGACATTTATACCCTTGAATTTGTGAGTCCTTTATTTTCTTTGCCAATGGCTGTTAAGGCAAATATCAAAGCTGAAATAGGATACCTCTGCCTGACTCCTCTATTCAAAACTTGCTTGTCAGAGAGGAACCTTCCCACTTTGATTCTCGCTTGAGACCCTTCACATATCTTCCTAATTAACCTCATTATTCTATTAGGAAACATGTATGTTCCCATTGCCCCACTTAAAAATCCCAGCTAACTGTTTGGAATGCCTTCAAACAGATCAGTCACGCAGGCCTCTTGATTCCTTTTTTTTTTTCCAATAATCATTTTTATTGTTTTGCCAAACCATTATACATTTCACACACTATTTACATTATGTACAATATTGCTTCCAATGTTTTAGTTCCATTTTGAATTTCCCTATAATACATTAAGAATAAATATCATTTTAACCAAGTACAGGAAATTAAAATCACAAAAAATTAAACATAAAAGCATCTACAATAGACAATTATAAACCAACTCAAGCCAATAATTTGTATTATTTCTACATTTTCTATCTAATCCAAGAATGTGTTGGTACACATACAGAATGTCCTGACGGAAAGTGGAAGGCCTCTTGATTCCTATTAGAGGACAAGGCCAAGCTACACTCTATATTAAGAGTCACAACAGGAAACAAAATAGTGAATAAAAGACAAGTGAAATCTGAAGTCAAAATAGTAAGTTACCCAAGACCATTTGTTTTTCACTTAGATCAATCCATCACTTAAATCCAGGATGCCCAAAACATCAAGCCAAACAGATTACTCAAGGCAAAAAATAAGTATAGATTTACTCAAAGCAGAAACTAAAATGCATAAAACGGTAAAATGCAATGCATAAAGCAGTTCTAAACAGTTTCTCTCACTTAATTTCGCCAGGTCTTTTGGGTTTCAAATACCATGACTTCCTTCCTTAGTTTAGCAGAAGCATATCGGTGTTAAGCGAGAGTGGAACCTTAAGTAGACAAAAATCAGGCAGCAACTGAATGTGCCAAAAATGAAGGAAAGAATGTAAGGAGAAGAATCAGGCAAGAAGGCAAGAAATGTAGACAAGGCATAAATATAATTCCAAGTACAACAAACTCCGGGAACAGCCTCATGTTGATCAATATCTGATGTAGGAATGGTTAAGGAGAGATAAATTTAAGTTGAAGAGATGAAAAGTTAATACTGGGTTCCAGGATAGTGGACTACGTACATATTGGTCTACAAAGTTTATTAAACGTGAGAAAAAGACACTAATGTAGGTTATGCAAAACAGAACTGGAAGCAGTTGCACGTGTTGTTCCTGGGTGTGATACATTAATGCCAGAGGGCCTATACACTGAAAGGCATAATAGTGTGGCAAGGCTATAGCACTGGAGATTGTGCAAACATTACAATATTGAAGTAGCTGAGAAGTAGTGGAGACATGAGCCACAAAGCATTACAGAGAATAATGAAGTTTATATCACACGAGATCACCCATTACCAACAATTTCAAAAAATAGATGCCAGAAAATCAGATACAGCAGTCCATGAAAAGAAGACAAAAGTAGAATTGATCACTGAAACTGCTACATTCAGTGATTACAGTGTCTTATGTAGAGAGGGACACAAGGTCATAACACACCAGGATTTGCAGGCAGAAATGAGGGCAATGTGGAATGAGGATGGTCAGACAGTTCCAATAGTACTAGGAGCAATGGGTCTTATAAGAATATACAGTCATATTTATATATGCTACTGACATGTAACTCCATATGAATTGCTGATGGAGACAGTTGATCCTTCTACTTATATTCTTTTTTTCTTTTTTGTTTCTTTTTGGCACATTCAGTTGCTGCCTGATTTTTGTCTAATTCAGGTTTGAGTTCCATTCCCACTGGACAGCAATATGCTTCTGCTAATCTAAGGAAGCAAGTCATCTTAGACTTGTTCTCTTCATGTTTTAAAACTTTCACTATGTTTGAATCTAGTGAGGTCAGCAGATATGTATGCAGTCCTATGATTACAGATCAATACATGTAATCAATTTCAAGGAGCCCCATGCCTTCTTCAGGATGGGTAAAATATAATCTTGGTATAATATGATTTTTATATATCATTTGATATGCATGAAGCGTTTTTCTTGTTTTCCTGTCCAAATGCTCCAATACCTTTTGAGTCCAGTCAATCACCCCAAAATAGTAAGTTACAACAGGAATAATACTGTGGGAAGAAATAGCCAGGGAATTGTTATAGCTAGGCTTGTACAGGCCTTAGGGCCGATAGCCTAGTACCAGCCTATGAACCTATGGAAGAGCAATTTGGTTTATAGTTTGGACTTTGTTTCTACACATCAGGGCAATTTTCAGTATTAATTTTAGTCTTCAAAAATATTCCCTACTGACGTTTGTTTGCATTTGTTCATGTTTTATTGTCAATCATTCATCAATTCCCAAATATTTATACACCGCTCCTGCTCAAGTTCCTTTATATCACATTTCTGTCCCAGACTGATATTTTCGTGGTGCTGTAGCTTTCCTGATTTAAATGTTGCTTTTGCACATTTAACAAGACCAAATGACAATCTTATATCATCCAAGAAAGTTTTGACAACTTGAAGTCGTGCTTTCAGCTCATCTGATGAACTATATAGTTTTAAATCATCCACAAAAATAAAATGAGAAGTCTTTGCACTTTGGTGGTTTCTGGGAGCCAAACTGTAACCATGACCTAATCTGTTAAGTAGACAGCTTAATGGGTTATGGTAAAGATAAAAAAGCAGTGGTGACAAAGAGTCACCGTGGAATATTCCCCTTTGAATTTTTATCCCTGGGATAGTAATTTGTCTTTTATAATGGCTTAGCTGCAAAGTGGTTTGGCACTGTTTCATTGTCACTCTAATGTAATTGATCAATGCAGGGTGTATCTCCTTTATCCGTGAATGTGGGATGCTGTCAAATGCTTTTTTGTAGTCTATCCATGTCATACTTAGATTTTTTTTCCCCTTTTAAAATTCTCCATTATGACTTTGTTTGTCTTTTCGGTTTTTCCCTGTTAGGGGTCGCCACAGTGGAACTCCAGTCTGCTAATGAATGGCAGTAGATTTTTTTTTTTTTTTTTTATGGCGCCGAGTTGCCAGCCTGACGCCCAACCTTCAGTGAAGGCACACCCATTCACGCATGTCTTTCAAAGGCCACTCGACCACAGGGAGGACATGCAGACTCCACACAGAAGGCACTCCAGCAGGGAATCGAACAGGAGAACCTCTTGCTGTGAGGCAACAATGCTACAGCTGTACCACCGTGGCTTTAATTCTCCATTATGACTTTATTTAACAAAAATTATCCTTTGTTCCATATAACTTTCTTTTGTTATCCTTTTGTTCTTGTGGCATGATAGAGTCTTCTTCTAAATGACTATAAATTCCGTCAGCAACAATTCCAGTATATAGTTTATACATCAACAGAAGGCAAGTTATTGGTCTACAATTTTTAGCATAACTTGCAGGTTCACTCTTAAGGAGGACTATCCTTTTTCCTGTTGTTAATCGGGTTGGAGTCTGCTCTGGATGTGCACATAAGTAGTTCTAACGTAGGGCTTAATCTTCATGAAAGATGTTAATACATTTAGCAAGCAGTTAGGTACTGCATCTGGAAGTGGGGTTTTCTATTTAGGAGCTTTTCTTAATTTTATTTCAGTTTCTCTAGCAGTTATTTCATCCCATTTCATATCCTGTAGATTTGAACTTCTTACTGATTTCTTTATTTCTTGTACCCAATCTTTGTTATGTTCCACAGGGTATTCATAGATATTGGTATTTCTATTCCTTTTGTTTTGTTTCTTCATCACTATACAACTTTTTTTGGGGTCATTAATGAACTGATTATTTTGTACTTTTCCTTTTTATTTATCTGTAAATCTTCTAAGTTTTTCTGCTTGTGCTGAGATCTTTAGTTTATTGTTTGCATGGTTTACTACTGAAATGAAGAAAGCTCTTTGTTTGCTTAAATTAACAAAATATAACATCGGAACCATAATCCCAACTGTTACACATTGACCATCAGTTCACCTGCATCCACATTTGACTTAATTTGAAATAGCAAAGTTAAAACATAAGAAGGTGCATTGCCTGTGTTTTTATACTAATAAACCTGTGTTTAATCTACTGGGAATTCATCTTTATCAAGATTTTGGCCTATGTTTTCTTTTTCTTAATTTGAAATAGCTTTAGGTGACGTCAGTCACCCAAGCTATTCAGTGTAACTTACTGTTAGACTTTCAAGTCATTGCTGCAAGGGGGCAAGCCCCCCTGCCCCCACACCCCTTGCAAATTATATATACCAACTCTGAGATCACACTACCGTGAGGAAAAGGGTAAATTCCTTGTTCCTCACTGCACCCCGATCTCCAGTCACAATACCTAACTCACGTTACTGAATTACACTGCACATTTATTACTGTGAATTCATAGTTGTCTGGTTTGGCATTGTGCCACTTTGAAACTTGCCTTTCGACCACATCCCATTCAATCACATGCACAATGAGATTACAATAATAAACCTATTTGCAATAGTGTAAGATATATCTTGGTCTGTTCTGATACTGCACATTGCTTTTATCACAGCTGTCTTTTTAAGTATTTTTGTTGCTCTCGTCCCTCTTCTACACTCTTCTAACAGTGGCACTTCTTGTCTTAATTGCTTTATAGTTTTTGCTATTTGATACTTACATGATGGTATTTGATTTTCTCCCTTCCTTTCCCTTATTGCTCTGTATTTTTGTTGTAAGACTTTATCTGTTAATAATTTAGCTACATATTTATATATCCTATTTACTTCTGCTATATCACATGAATTATGTTAATAGTCTTGAGTATTCTGTTCATTTGTTTTATCAGTCTTCTAACATTTTGGGTCTTACTGACTTTCTGCAATCTATTTCTTTCATCGATCTTAATATGTTTATCCATCTCTATTAAATTAAGCAAGTCTTCCCTTAGATCATTTTCCTCTAAACTGAGGGCATATTTGTTGTTCTCTGTTTCCTGCAGACACTCTACAGAAAGTTCCAGAACATCTTCCTGTGGCATATTCTCTTCAGCTGCGTCCTGTGTCATCCATTGCTCTTTCATATGGGAACTCACTAGCCTATTACTCCATAAAACTGACTGTGTCAGAGCTGCTACTGTTTCATGCTCCTTCCCTTGCTGTGCTACTCCAGCTGAACTTTTGTACTGGTTTCCTGCTGAAGTCTCAAAATTATCTTCACGTAGCAAGTGATTTGATTCTTCTCATTCCACCTGTTTCTCCTTAATTTAGTGACTCACTGTTCCATCATGCTGTGACGTTACCAGAATTGGATTTTCAATACTAAATCCTTCCTTTTCCAGGTAGTCCATAATTTCAGTTTCTATTTCTTTAACTTCTACATTACTAATCCTCTTTTCTACTTTCCCCCTTTGTTTTATTATTTTTTGCACTGTGAAATTTCCCATATCTGCATACCTTTACCAGTACTTCTCTTAAAATATATTTGGTACTGGTTTTTTGTATTGATTAATTTTGCTTTTCCTTTATATAAACAATGCAACATATCACATCTCTATTTTCTTTCCCATGTCCATATTTCTTCTTCTGTTGTCTCCCACTCCACCTGTTTCCCCTTACTTTGGAGACTTGTTCTAATATGCTGTGAAGTAACCTGTGTTAGACTTTCTTCACTAAATTCTTCACTTCACAGGCATTCCATAACTTCAGCTTCTACTTGCTTAAGCCCTACTTTTACTAATATTCTGTTCTATGTTCCCTTTTTCATTTTTTGTATCGTGAATTGTTCCATGCCTGGGTGCCTTTACCTATACTTCTCTTCAAATATATTTGAAACTACTTTTTTGTATTTATTAGTTTGGCTTTCTCCTTTACATAAATACTGCACCATATCAAATCTTTCCTTCCCATGTCCATGTTTCTGTTTTATACCTTTCAAAAAGCTTCTGGGTTTTATTCTTTATATTTTCACTGTTCCTCAGTCACTTCTATTTTCAAATGGCCTAAAGTTTCTTGGTTTATATAAAGTTTTTTCACGGATCTGTTGTATTAATGAAAACAAATTTGCAGTTGAAGCTTTTGAGACATATTTTTCATGTCCAACTATTTTTATTTCCTGTAATTTGTATCTTAATGTTTTTGAATATCTTCTCTCTGGAAATTCTGAGCTTCTGGCATAATAGTAACAATTCATAAATTCTTTCTTATCCTTAGTAGTCCACTCTATCATTTTATGGCTCTTTTTTGGCTTGTCAGTTTTTGTGGACTACTAATTTCATTTACAACAGGGGGGACATCCTCCCCCTGAGCCTGGCCTAACCCCATTGTAGGAATGTTTCTTTTTCTTGAGGATTCTACACTGTCATTTTTTCCACCCCTGACACCTGTATGCATACCAGTATTGGGCATTTTTTATCCTGGGACTTGAGCACCCAGTTGTCTTTTTTATTTTTAACCCACTTCTGTCCATCATATAAGCTATATGAAATACAGTCTATATATCAGTGTCATCGTTGTGAAATTTTGTAAAAACAGGGTCCACATCATGAAGGTAGTCACCAACACTTGAAGATGAATTCAATTCTGCCAATACTACTCCTTTTTGCTAGCTGATTTTTGTTATAAATGGCTATATCAGTTAGGTAATCTAAGTGCAGACAAATAAATTACTCTCCTGGCTCTTTTTCTGATTTTAAAACTCTAGCAGAGAGTTAAACACTGAGTTCAAGTGATATAGGCCTACTGAGTCTTATCAGAAAAACAAGGCCAAGCTATAATCTGTGTATTAAGTATCACTCAAGGAAAAAAAATCAATGCAAAACATGTGAAATTTAAAGTCCAAGTGCAAACGTTATCCAGAACCTGAAGTAAATATGCATTATCTATTTACTTGTTGAATATAAAATCACCATTATGTCTAGCTAATATATTAATATCACCATCATGAAGAGAAGTGTGGTATGAAGAACTTTCATATTATAACTATCTTTGTAACTGTGATGATGTAAGGTAGTGCCAGCATACCTAGCTGGAGTTTTGTAAAGAATTATTTGTCATTTGTATATCGAAGACAACTCACTCACATCATCTTGCCTTGCTGTACTAAGTAACGTAACTTAACTAGGGGAACAGTAATTCTTTAATCAGTTAGGAAAACAAGGTGAGATTAGCTAAATGCAGCTTTTTCTGTATCTGTTTGAACCTATCCATCTGTGTTACTTTTTTATATCCCCTCTGATTGAAACTATAGTGTTTATTGTGAAGAGATGCTCAGTATTGTCCTGTTTTCTTTTTATTATTTATTATTAAATATATTTAAACTTTTCACTGTGGTTGGTCTTTTAGATAATATTTTAACCTTTGAGAGAACTTATATTTATTTGGTGACACTGTGGCCACTCCTGAAAGTCTTGCTGCACTGGTCAAACATTACCATTTGTATAAATATTAATTTCACTGTGTAATTGAGTACCCTGTTAAGAGCCTTACAGTAGCTGGCTGGTGGCAGTGGAACTACCTTATAGCTTGGCAGAGGTGGCACAGCTAGTAATCTATGGAAGTTTTTCCCAGGTGTGTGTGTGTGTGTGTGTGTGTGTGTGTGTGTGTGTGTGTGTGAAAATCAAATTTCAAAGATTGTGTGTGTCAGCTATTTGGAACAGGGACACAGAGCTCCTTAGTGGTCAGTGTATATTCTTATTTGGGGCCTGTACAGATAGAGAGAGTCCAGCCCCAGGTCTGGAGTATGTTCCCTGTGCGCTCTTATGGGAAATTGTGCTTGGTGCAGAGAACTGCATCTGAAAATACGGTGTGTGTCTATTTCTCTCAGAGTGAACATTCCTCTACCAATGTCCATGGTAAGGACTGAGAATCCTTGATCACTGGCCCAGAGAAGGGACATCACAGTAATGTTTTATTATTTTTGAGATATATACATTTGTTTACAGGTACATTGCAAAACTACATTCCAGGAATTTAGCGCAGGTGAAACTTATCCATTCAGGAAATCTGCAAGTGTCAAGAGTCAGGAGGTGTGAAATTCTACTCAGGCTAGGAGTTAATGCAGTTTATAAAGCACAATGGGGCTGGAACACTGGATCAAAACCACCAAGATAATTTAGTCCTTAAAGGCAATTTATTTATGAATAAAGTCACAAAGATACTTACAAAGAGGAAATTTAAAGAAAGAATAAGTGAACATGTGAGGGCAATAAGAGATGGCTGTGAATTCAATGCATTGGCAAAACACATAAAAAATTATCCAGAACATTCGTTTAAATTCGTAGTATTGGATGTGATAAGAGTACACAGTAGAGGAGGGGCATGGCAGCCCATATTAGAAAAATCGGAATTAGAATGGCAAATAAGATTAAATTCCAACAATTGTCCGGGGATGAATAACCACATATCAATCAGTAGTACTTTAAAAATAAAATCTTTATCAAGATAAAATCAAATCTATATTTTGTACATGTTTATATATTTTTATATATATGCATACATTCTTTGACGTTTGAATACATTATGAGTATAAAAAGGTATTTATTATATACACATACATTTTTTGATGTTTGCATATATTATGAGTATAAAAAAGTATTTACATTTATATATGATGCGTGTACAAATTCATACAGGTACAAGTAGCAGCATTATTATTACTATTTAAAAATATATTATAAAATACATCAAAAAAGGACATCTATTTAAAGAATTGATTTATTAACAAATTATTCATCCACTTAATTATTCATTCACTTGTTCATTATTTATTCATCTATTTATTTATATATTTATTCGATATTATATTATAAACATATTTTAAATCCAAGGAAGGTAAATAGTTTCAGTGAAATAACATATATTTACAAAAAGTATTTTATAATTTCAAGAAATTAATATGGACCTAACTTATTTATTGAGTATAATTCAATTTTAATATTTTATTATTTATAAACATTTATTTATGAAAATATTTTAGGACTTTTTATCATTAAATATGCACTTTATAAGATATATCAAATTCCCAGACATCATATATACATAGAAGTTTTCACATATACATATGTTAAACGCAGTCCATATACAAGAAATATCACCTCACTCATGGAAAAGGAAAACTTAATTGTTTGTCACGCTTCTTTAATATTGGGAGTCACTTTCAGTATCTATCCATATCATAATACATCTTATACGTATTACTATATACGTATATGCGGATTTTTAAAAAAACATCCTGCCATTATTATTATTATTTTTCACTAAGGCAAAATACAAGAGTACTTATGGTAGAAGTCTTTTTTAAAAAGAAATTTTAATAGTGTCATGTTTTTAAAGATGGGATATGCAATTACATTGTTAATATATTTTAATTGTTTAATTGAAAAGAACAGAGCATAGTTAAACTACAGGAAATGCATCAATTAACTGTTTGAAAAAGTTTGGTATACACCAGACGAAAGCGCTCACATTCCGTTTGTTGGGGAAAGTATCTTTGTGACTTTATTCATAAATAAATTGCCTTTAAGGACTAAATTATCTTGGTGGTTTTGATCCAGTGTTCCAGCCCCATTGTGCTTTATGGTTTTTGGAGTTTGATTTTCGTGTGTTTTTAATGCAGTTTATGAGTTGGTGCACGACACCAGCTACTCAGTCTGTACTTCAATATGGGGGTAAATGTTTTAACCAGGAATCCAGAAATTTGGAAAGACACTGGGGTCCAGGTATGCTGTTCTTGGAAAAGCTGAAGGCATTCAACGGGTCATATCCCGATTTTTTTTTTTTTTTTACGGACAAACATGTTTATGAATGTATGCATACACATATGTATAAGGGATGTGTGAGTGTGTTCATCACCTCTCAACTTCTAAGAGCAAGAAATCTGGACAGAGCCATAACTAATGGGGGAACAAAGGCCCAAAAATAGTGACATTTTTAAAATATTGCTCTTACAAACTTAGAAAGTTGGTAGAATTACAGGTTTTGCAATAGCATGAATTTTCTAAGTGTGTGAAGTCTGAAACTCAAATGTCTGCCATTATTTTCTGACTTAAGTCCTCAATGACTTGCCAGAAAAATGTAATTTTATAACAAACAGACCAAAATATGAGGCAAAAATCTGGGCATTCTGTGAAAATCTGTACAGTTGAGAGGCACGGTGTGCATGTGTGTTTGTGTGTGTAAGCTTCATGAGGTCTAGGATGCCATCAAACTAAATCAACAATGCTGTACCGAGTTAACTTTTTTCTTCTCTAGTTTACTCCTAACCCTGTAAGACTATTCCTTTTCAGGAGCTTATCTAGTTATGCTGCAGTGAATAATACTTTTTACTTGTCTGATTAAACCATTGAAAAGACTTTCTATATTACTGATCATTGCTAACTCTGTACTTTGTTCTTTGACTCCCAAATTCATTGACACACGTGTTATATATTCAACAAAGTGATTTCCAGATATCTAATTAAGCATTTCATTCACTTATGAATTAATTAATTTGCTCTGAAACTATCCTCCCCAATGTGTCCAGACTTCCTTAAATTACTACAATGTGAACAAAGAAAACAAACAAGTACCTCGTATCCTACTTCTGGCAGTGCCGATTTGTCCCAGTTGGAAGGCACATTCTTCATCTGAGTGGATCTTCTGAAAAATAAGTAAATAAATAAATCAGTAGCTACATACTGTGCTGCTGCAGTGGGCATTCAGTTTTATTACTGTATGCAGTAAAGTGCTGTAGTGAACTCACAGTTTAAAAATTCAGTCACAAACAATAGCATTAATACTATTAGTAGTCCATAGGTATATACCAGGTTAATAACCACCACCAGGGCCTTTATAAGCCTAGCCATGCAAACCAACCCAACTTAGTCCTTATGTATCATGGGCATTTATTAGGTGGGGGTTCAGGTTATGTGGGGGGTATGTTAGTTTGGGTAGTAGTAATAATAACAGTAAAATTAAAATCAACAACAATAATAACAATCATAATAATAACAGAAACAATAATTACCACCTGATCCAGTCAAAAATATTTGCAGCACTGTTGCCAAAAAGCTGTGCACAATCCTTTGGTTTTCAAATGGTTTAACAAGTCAAAATGGGATTCATTTGTTTAGCTTAAAAAATGTTTTGTTAACCAGGTAAGTGAACTGGTCTTCCTGAGCTTTTCATTAATTCATTGCCAAATTAACAAGGAGTACATGTGTGTGTGTGTGTGTGCAAGTGTAACCATGAAAACATACTTCATTACTGCTATTTAACGGAAATACAAACAACTGAAAAAACAAAACTGCAAATCACTCCTGATTGCAAAAGCAAACAGAACAGATTTGCTTTTTTGATCATTCTAAATAAAAAAAAAAACAATAAAACCACAAACAAAAAACATTCTAAATGAAACTAGCATTCAAAAATAACTCATACAAAAAGTAAAATAACTACCACTCTAGAAACATACTACTAAATAAAAAGAAAATGCTGCAACAACCACATTAAATTCTCAGTCTAAATGGTAAACTTTCACATTTTCTCCACCAATATTCTGTCTGATTGCTATACATGTATGTATATATGTGTGTGTGTATATATATATATATATATATATATATATATATATATATATATATCAAGCTTTCTTATTCTTGTACTGAAATTGAAAATGATACTCCTTAGAATGTTATCTGCATTACAAGTTGAAAATATTGTAACTAGAGTGTTAAAATTTTGTGATTTTGGTAGGTATTTATCTAATGTAACTGGAAATTTCCTCAGTGGGCTCCTGCTGAAAGCGAGCCGTGTTGGTCCAGTCAGAGTTTAAATAAACAAAAGCAAATAAATTAAATAAATAAATGTATCCCCCCTGACACAGGAACTTTGCCTCCACATCTCTTTACTTATACACATTATCTTCAAGGTTACAAAACTGTGAACAAAGGGAAACAACACATAACTAGCACCACTCACATTTATGTGAGTTGAGAAATCCAGCACTTATTAAAGAGTTACTTGTTCAAAACAGCTTTAAAATGCCTACCGTTTATATGTGTATATGTCTGTGTATAGACGTATATATCTATATATCTATATATCTATATATATATATATATATATATATATATATATATATATATATGTATAGGGGTCTGTGTTTAATCGAAATTACATTAACCCGAATCTTTATTCGCCGAGACCACTTCATTGAATGCTGTAATCATCTAAGTTATGAATCACCAGACTTTTTTATCGGGAAACAAACCACTTGGCCACCAGAACAAAATAACAAAATGGGCATAAATTAAACCCACCCAAGTGGGAGGCTTTGCCCTCCACAACCCCCATGTGGGGGGTTGCACCTCCCACACCCCCTAACTAAATATACCAGCTCTGAGATTGCACTACACTGGGGAAAGGGGCAAACTTCACTGTGGTGCCCAAGTGGTTTGTTTCCCAATGAAAAAGTCCAGAGATTCGTAGCTTTGATGATTACTGCGTTCAATTAAGTGGTCTCAGCAATTACATATTTGGGTAAATGTAATTTCGATTAAACAAGGTAGACACACACAAACACACTCACACACACACACACAAACACACACACACACACACACACACACACACACACACACACACACACACACACACACACATACAAACACACACATACATATACACACATATGTGTGTGCAGATCTGTGGATCTATGTTAAAACATCAATGTTACAAAATGCCGAACTGCATATGATCAAGACCAGAGGATCAACTTTTTGCAACACTGAAAAGTAAAAAAAAAAACAACAAAAATTTGTGTTTTGCAGGGAGCAACCCCCATGCACCGCTCCCATACCTCCTGCTTCTTATATATGCTAACTCTGAAATCGACTACAGTGGGGGAAAGAGTAAATTCCCCAATCCTGTGATCTCAATACAAGCAATTCAGCTTTTAAGAAAATTAGTCATATGGTCTCGACCATACACAGTTTGAATTTCTGAAAAGACCATCTATAAATATATATAAATAAATATATATATATATATATATATATATATATATATATATATATATATATATATATATATATGGGTTCTGTACTAATCCCTGATGCACTTTTTCCCGAATCACTCATGGCCGAACATACGCGAAAATGCAGTTCACCGAGGCAGCATTTTCACATAAGTATGCTGTTGTGGAGGCCGTACTACAGTGCAGATAAGGGAATATTCCCTTTACCCCACTGTAGTGCGGTCTTGGAGTGAGAATATTAAAGTGTGGGGGTGTGTGGGGGCTGGGGGTGCAGGGGGCATAGCCCCCACTTCATAAATGCTTTTTTCTTATTTTTTTATTTATTTTTTTTACACATTTTAATGAAAGTGCTTTTTCAGTAAAAGCGCTTTCATTAAAATGTGTTTGGTGATGTTGGGTTCAACTATTGCAGCTTCGTGCAATAGTCCTAGACACATATATATGTATGTATGTATATATATATATATATATATATATATATATATATATATATATATGTGTGTGTGTGTGTGTGTGTGTGTATGTACGCTGTGTATGTATATATATATATATATATATATATATATATATATATTTATAAATAACACACTCAAGTTACTGACAGGTGACTGATAATTCATGTTGTCAAACAGAAAAAAAGCTGGAACAACTGATTGAAAATTAGGTTATTGTGTGTACCAGTTTTTTTTCTGTGTGAGATTGCAGTATAGTGGGGATAGGAGAATTTACCCTTTCCCTACTGTGACGCAGTCTCAGAGTTGGTATATATAATTACCACTGAGAATGGGGGGGTGTAGAGGGGCTTGCCCCCCCCCCTGGAACAATTAGAAAGCATTGCCTTTTTTGTGATTGGCTGATGATCAGCTAGTTGTGTTCAATATTTAAATTTTTCAATACACACGCATATATATATATATATATATATGGGTTCCTGTTAGTACATCGACAAGTCAGAAGATCGACATTCACTCCACCGACACATGAAATAATCGAAACCGCAAACATGGACATTTAACAGGTAAGAGGTTTACATTTCGCTAATCATGCCTACCACACATGCATAACACTGCCACACTTACTAAAACATGGTAGGCATGATTAGCGAAATTAAAACTCTTACCTGTTAAATGTCCGTGTTTGCGGTTTCGATTATTTCATGTGTCGGTGGAGTGAATGTCGATCTTCCGACTTGTCGATGTACTAACATGAACCCATATATATATATATATATATATATATATATATATATATATATATATATATATATATTCATATTGTCCAGATGATATGATCAAGTTTCCATAAACTCATAGGTTCATAGGTATTTACTAGGCTAATGACCACAACCTTTTTAAGCCTAGCCATGCACCCCAAATCTCTGACAGGTTCTGATAGATACCCTTGATATGTGTAAGCATGGGTCTGTGAAATGAATCATTTACAGATTACTTGTTTCCATTAGTGACCTAGGTGCCAAACCATGGATGAATTTCCAGTTTGCCATCCAGTTGTCCAAGTTGCACTTGAATTGGGTTAGGGAGGAACTCTGCTTCACATGGATGGGGATCTTGTTCCATAAATGGGGTAGTCTCTGGGATACATATCTATCTCACCAGCAGGTCCTATTTCTATCAGAATGGGTAGTTATGGTACTGTTTGTTTTTTGGATATGCAGGAGGTCCATCAGAGTGGGGTCTGACAATGACCTATATGCCAGGCATAGATCTCCTCTCAAAAGCTTGTAAGAGACAGAATACAGAGACAGGGCCTTGAGGTGGTCTGCATAGGATATATTACTTATGCCCTGTATTCTTTTAGTGAGGAACCTCTGTGGACATTCCAGTTGTTGGATATGCCTGGTAAGATACATACGAAAGGGAGCATTGTACTCAATGACAGAGCTGATGCATGCCAAATACAGTGGAACAATGACATCCTTGGACTTAGATGCCATACCTTTGTTTATAAGTTGCGCAACATAGAATTATTCTTCACCACTGTAGACATGCGATGATCAAAGGCTAGATTACTATCTATAAGTCCCTGACTACTGGGTTAGCTCTAAGGGGTATGTTGTCAATTTGATAGTTACTAGGGATGGGTGACTTCCCAAAGGATACTATTATGCATTTCTTGGCATTTAGTTTTAGTCCATGGCTCTAACACCAGTTGTTTGCCTGTGTCAGCCCTTCCTGGAGAATATTTATGTCAGTGTGAGATTCAATGACAGTTCCTAATTTGCAGTCATCTGCAAATTTAGTCAGTCAGAGATCATTAACATTGGCCTTGATTTCTGAGAAAGTAAATGCCAAAAAGGAGCGGTCCATTTAGATTAAAGATAAATATAGAGACATGAGCAATTTATAGTAGCACATCAACCTGTGTATTTTGGGGAGGTGGAATAAAACCAAATTACCCACAAAAAACATGCAGATGCATTTATAATAAACAGACTATATTTAGACAGCAAAAACTTGAATCTTGGAACTCTGAGGCAAAAATCCTAACCAGTCAGCCATAATGTGGCATATGCTAACATCATAAATTTCAATGTGAAATTTTACTCAGTGGAAGCTAGGTAAGAACATACTCATATTGGATGTTTTTCATATTGATCACTGCTTTAGCAGTCTAAGATATATATGTTATATCCTGCAAAGGATGTAACAGCCAGCCAGCTTCCAAAGCTACAGAGCACCTTCCTCATGCCCAAACTGTCAAGCAGCTCAAGCTGAGCTGACTAAAAGACAAGTTTGAGTGCAAAGCCCTTCAGGGCTTTACTACTGCTGAAAAGTTCGCTCCTCTTAGACTTTTGAGGATCCTTAGCTGGGCAGATAAGTTCACTTTGAGAAAAAGAACTTCCATTTCTTATTTTTTACTGATGTTTTATTACTTTCCTCTTCAAAAACATTATTTTAAAGCTAGGAGTTTTGTGTTTCAATGAAAGGTCTGGAGACTGTAGAGTACTTTTAAAAAGAACACTCGTTTCTGTCAGTTTAAAAGTACTGTTATCCAGCTGAACATTTTTCTGTAGAGAAATTGTGTTTATTTTAAGGTTGTGGGGCTACCACAGTGTTTGAAAGTGATTTTTACTGTGTTTTTTTCTGTCAAAAATTAACTTTTGTAGACTGGTAGTATTACTGGCATTGTTGCTTGTTTTCCCCAGGACAGACGCACCATTTCTGGCGAAACCATGGAATAGACTGTCACTCTCATGGGGAGGGAAATGATTCCTTTGCTGTCAGTAACAGTACTTGTTAGACATGAACAGAATACTAAAGTGATGTTTTGGGAAATGTTTCATTTGATGTCAGTGAAGTGCTTGTGCAGACATGAACAAACTACTGAAGTGGTCGTTGGGGAAATGTTTCATTTTGATGCCAGGGAAGTGGTTGGGAATACATGGAGAATCTGCTGATGCAATCATTGAGGGAGATGGTTCATCTGTTGTTGGTGAAGTGGGTGTGCAGACATCAGCCAACTAGTGAAGGGACTGTTGGGAAAATGTTTCAGTTGGTGACAGTGAAGTGTTTGAGCATATATGGACAAAGTATTGAAGGGAATCATTGGCTGAAATGTTTCATTTTGATTTCAAAGTGATAAATCAGACATGGACAATTACTGAAGGTGTCACTAGGGGGAAATGCTTCATTTAGTGTCAGTAAAGTGTTTGTGTAGACATGGAAAATCTGCTGAAGGGATAGCTGTGGGAAATGTTGCATATGGTGTCAATGAAGTGTTTGTGCATACATGGAAAAACTACTGCAGGAGCTGCTAGGGGAAATGCTTAACATTGTGTCAGTAAAAGTGATTGTCCAGGGATTGTCTGGGAAAATGTTCCATTAGTTGACAGTGAACTGTTTAAACAGACATGGGCAAACTGCTCAAGGGATCACAGGGGGAAATGTTTCATTTGGTGTCGGTGAGGTGCTTATGCAGACATGCACAAACTACTGTAGGGATCACTGGGAGAATATTTCATTTGGAGTCAGTGAAATGCTGCTGCAGATGTAGACATGCTACTGAAATTATGACCTTGGGAAATGTTTTATTTGGTGCCAGTGAATTTCTTCAGCAATAAAGAACAAACTTCAAAAGGGTTCATTTGGGGAAAGTATTAATTTGTTATGTGTAGGCATCTTTGAGGAATTGTTTCATTTGGTGTCAGTGATGTTTGGGCAGACATGGATAAACTACACAAGGGATTGTTTGAGAGAAATGTTCTTTTTGGTGTCAGTGAAATGCTTGGAAATACATGGAGAAATTACTGAAGGGATCGTTGAGAGAAATGTTCAATCTGGTGTCAGTGAAGAGCTTGTGCAGAGAGATGAACAAACTAATGAAGGGGTCACTGGGAGAAATGTGTCATTTATTTATTTATTTGTTGTACATTAACCAGGTTAGTCCAACTGAGCCAAAAGGTCCATTTTCAGTGGAGACCCGAGGTGAAAAGCAGCAATTATTCTACAAACAAAGCAAGTATGAAAACAATGCAGTTTGAATATGTACATTTACACAATACACTAAGGTTAAAACAATTGCATAAAGAGTTTAAATAAGACTGACAGTCAGGTTCTAGTGAACACAGATAGGGATAACATATACATTATGTAGAGAAAAAGCAGACTGAATTTGGAATAACATATATAGGTCTATAGCATAACAGTCAGTATCCATGTTACATAAAATTATACATGCAGTAGTCTGTTAATAGTTTGTGACTGTCTTACTGAATGATTACGTTATCTAAATCCAGAAGAACTATATACAATAACTATATGTAGAAAAAAAAGCTGTTGACAGCTTCTCATTAGCCCAATATCTGCTCAATATCTGAGTTGTTTGGCTTCTGCCACATACCTACAATCAACTGCATTACTAGCTCAGTTAAGTACAAACTTGCAGTGTTAAAGATTGCACTGCATTTTGTTTTTCTCCCTATTTAATTGCTCCATTGAATATTGTGGTCTGTGTGTCTCTGTAGTTATTTATTTTTTCTATTTAATTGTTGCATAGAATATTGTGGTCTCTCTCTCTCTCTCTCTCTCACTGTAGTAAGTGGGTGCTATTGTGTTTCACTTCATTGATATTCAGTGTTAAACTCTTAGCCTAGAGGGTTTATCTGTATTTATAAGTGTTAGTCACATATCTTTGAATGTATTACTGCTCAATATCTGAGTTGTTTGGCTTTTGCTACATACCCACAATCAACTGCATTACTAGCTGAGTTAAGTACAAACTTGCAGTGTTAAAGATTGTACTGCATTTTATTTTTCTATTTCTTTTATTCATTGAATATTGTGGTCTGTCTCTCTCTGTAGTTATTTATTTTTCTATTTAATTGTTTCATAGAATACGGTGGTCTCCCTCTCTCTCTGCAGTAAGTGGGTGCTATTGTTTATTTTTATTTATTTATTTTATTTTACATTTGCTGACCGGTCTAGTCTAACTGGATATATGCCCATTTTCAGTAGAGGCCCGGGGAGAAAAGCTCCAAACATGAATAGTGACAATGTTTAACATATATAAAAAGGCATGTAAAATCACATAAAGTGAAAGCATTGGTAAAAAAATATATAATAATTAGGTTATAAACTCTAAAAATATTACTCTAAAAAAAATGTATTTCACTTCATTGATATTTAGTGCTAAACTCTTAGCCTAGAGGGTTTCTCTGTATTTATAAGTGTTAGTCATATATCTTTGAATTTATTACTGCTCAATATCTGAGTTGTTTAGTTTCTGCTACATACCTACAATTAACTGCATTACTAACTGAGTTAAGTACAAACTTGTAGTGTCAAAGATTGTACTGCATTTTATTTTTCTGTCTAATTGTTTCATTGAATATTGTGGTATGTGTCTCTCTGCAGTTATTTATTTTTCTATGTAATTGTTTCATAGAATGCTGTGGCCTCTCTCTCTCTCTCTGCAGTAAGTGGGGACAGTTGTGTTTCGCTTCATTGATATTCAGTGTTAAACTCTAAGCCTAGAGGGTTTCTCTGTATTTATAAGTGTTAGTCACATATCTTTGAATTTATTATTGCTCAATATCTAAGTTGTTTGGCTTCTGCTACATGCCTAGAATCAACTGCATTACTAGCTTAGTTAAGTAGAAACTTGCAGTGTTAAAGATTGAACTGCATTTTATTTTTGTGTCTATTTAATTGTTTCATTGAATACTGTGGTCTGTGTTTCTCTGTAGTTATTTATTTTTCTATTTAACTGTTTCATAGAATACTGTGTTCTCTCTCTCTCTCTCTCTCTCCCTGCAGTAAGTGGAGGCTATTGTTTTTCACTTCATTGATATGCAGTGTTAAACTCTTAGCCTAGATGGTGTCTCTGTATTTATAAGTGTTAGTCACATATCTTTGAATTTATTACTGCTCAATATCTGAGTTGTTTGTCTTCTGCTTCATACCTACAATCAACTGCATTACTAGCTGAGTTAAGTACAAATTTGCAGTGTTAAAGATTGTGCTGAATTTTATTTTTCTGTCTATTTAATTGTTTCATTGAATATTGTGGTCTGTGTCTCTCTGTAATTATTTATTTTTCTATTTAATTGTTTCATAGAATACTGTGGTCTCTCTCTCTCTCTCTGCAGTAAGTGGGGGCTATTGTGTTTCACTTCATTGATATTCAGTGTTAAACTCTTAGCCTAGAGGGTTTACTTGTATTTATAGGTGTTAGTCACATATCTTTGAATTTATTACTGCTCAATATCTGAGTTGTTTGGCTTCTGCTATTTTATTTTTCTGTCTATTTAATTGGTTCATTGAATATTGTGGTCTGTGTCTCTCTGTAGTTATTTATTTTTCTATTTAATTTAATAGAATACTATGGTCTCTGAGAGATCTCTGCAGTTAGTTTCCCACCTGCCCTCCCTGTTCTTGTTTTGGTATTAATCTTGGTGGCTTTGGAATTGCCTGCCCCTCCTGTAAATGTGTGTTTGAACACTCCTCCTGGGTCTATCTCATTTGCTCACTTAACCGAGTACAGTGAGATCATATTTTGACTTCAAACATTCCTACCAGTCCCATATGTTCAGCTCCATCCCAGCTCTATTCTAGTCTAGTGTCACTAGCTCATTCTACCTAATAGAGAGAGAACATTTGTGAAGGGTAAGCCACTTAGGTCCTTAATTTTGAATTATCTTCTGTTTCTCTTTTCTCCCTTTCCACTTTACAAAAAAAAATTATAAGCTTGTTTCCTGCCTTTCCTGTAACTAGTCTTGTCCAGATACAGATTTGCTGTAACCAGGACTGTTTGTAAGCATCTGAGCCCCCAAAGCCTTTCTGTGTTGGAGGGAAGCCTTCTAGCTTATCAGTGGGAGTGGTTAGCACTAGGTAGCCTATCTACCAAAAGAGTGATTTCTGGCCAGAAATTGTAGTTTATTGGTCGTTTGGGCAGTTTTTCCATCTCTTTCAACTTTCTGGTTCAAAAGCCTGCATTTGCCCTTGTTTCCCACCTTTCCTGTAACTAGTCTAGTCCAGATACAAATTTGCTGCATCCAGGATGGTTTGTAAGCTTCTGAGCCCCCCAAGCCTTTCTGTGTTGGAGAGAAGCCTTGTAGCTTATCAGTGGGAGTGGTAAGCACTACATAGCCTATCTACCACAAGACTGGTTTCTGGCCCAGAAATTGTGCTTTATTGGCCGTTTGGGCAGTTTTTCCATCTCTTTTAACTTTCTGGTTTAAATCCCATGTTTGCGCTTGTTTCCCACCTTTCCTGTAACTAGTCTAGTCCACATATAGATTTGGTGTATCCAGGACTGTTTCTAAGCTTCTGAGCCCCCCAAGCCTTTCTATGTTGGAGGGAAGCATTCTAGCTTATCAGTGGGAGTGGTTAGCACTAGGTAGCCTATCTACCACAAAATCCCCAGGTTCAGATTCTTAGTTTTAGCACTTGAATTTGTTTATTCGTGCTCAGCACTTGTTCAGAACTTGTTGTTAGCACTAAATAAGCTACAAATTACTACAGCACTCAACCTTCCCCTTTACCTAGAGGAAAGCAATTTTTGTACTTACTTTCCTCACAGTTCTTATACTCACTTTCCTCACTTGTCTAGAGAAAAGTAGTTTTTTATTCAGGCATGTCCAAGGGTCAGCTCCCAGTGTTCTCTCCTGTTTATCTGATAAATCTGGGCATCTTGGGGCAGGGTCTACTTTAATTAAGTGAAAGCGGAATCCGTCGAACCACAAATCCGTTGATGCATAAACAGTGAAATGCGATAACGTCGATCATGCAAAGCCGCGAAGTTTAAACATCGAAACCGCAATAGTCGGCCAACCCCACTGCCCGTAACATATTACCTACGCAAACACAACAACAAAAAACACATACATACACTAACCAAAACCCTACTATTAACCCTAAATGAAAGCACCAAAACCCCACTTGTAACCCTGCACTAAACCACATATATACAACTATCTATGCACTACCCTTAACCCCTCCCTAACCCTAAGGTCCGTAACTACCGCACTCTTTCCCTAGAGAACTATACCCACACAAAGTAAATATTCCACACACATACACTTAACAAAACCCTACACTAAACCTTACATACATTACCTATCTATGCACTTATCTTAACCCGCACCCTAACCCTAAGGTCAGTAACTATCGCACACTTAGCTTACGGAGCTATACCGCAGATGGGCTAACTATGACAATTCGACATTTCCGATTTCGCTATTTAGTGTGTTCGATGTTTCTGCGTTTCGCTGTTTATGTGTTGACGGATTTGTATTCAACGGATTCCGATTTCATTTCATTAAAGTAGACCCCTTGGGGCAATGTAGCAATTGCCTCATGTACACAGACAACTCTCTCCTCCTACCACCCAACACCACAACCTGTGAGAGATGCACTTATCTAGCCAAAGTGGAGGTATGGAGGTAAAGCTCTCTACAACCAAGACTGAACTTGACACTCAAGAGGAGAAGGTAAACACTTGTACCACACCACACTCATCACATAGTCCAACTAAACCTACACCACCAAAATCCACACATAGAAACACAAAAACATTTGTGGAGGCTCTCAATAATAATCTGCTCAACCAACAGAGACCTTCAAAGCAGAAACGCAAGCAACCTCCACCCCCCAACACAATGCAAATGACACATAGCCCACAGATTCAGTGTACCAATAAACCACAGCCCATAAGGCAAAACAATGCACC
Organism: Protopterus annectens; assembly: GCF_019279795.1. NCBI lineage: Eukaryota > Metazoa > Chordata > Ceratodontiformes > Protopteridae > Protopterus > Protopterus annectens. Next base: position 718,871,956 of record NC_056745.1, read on the forward strand.
CAACACACTAGTTACAGGTGACTCTATAGTCAGCCACACTGATGTCCCACTCACAAGGCTAAACAAGGAGAAGGTTACTGCCAGCTGCTTGTTGGGTGCCAGGATCCACCACATAACCCATGCACTCAGGTCACTCGACAAGTACAAATATGACTCTGTCATTGTCCATGTTGGTGTGAACGACCTGAGACGTACCTCCCTGGACATGAGCTCTCCGATCTTGTAGCCCAGGCAGGTATGACCCTAGCCCTAAGTAGCATCCTGCCATTGCCCAGAATGATACCACAGTACAAGGACAAAATGATTGACTTCAACAATTGGCTAAGGTTCTGGTGTCATTCTAAGGGGATCCAGTATCTTTCTGCCTGTGATGACATGGTCAACAGACCAAGATGCTTTGCCAGAGATGGCTTGCATCTGGATTCCGGATATTGGCTAAGGGTCTTGCTGCCCCTATACTGCCTTTTTTAGGCAAAGTTCAAATGACAAATTCACCACCATAACAGGAACAGGCAAGCAAAAACTGAGGGTATTGCTACTCAATGCTAGAAGTCTAAATCTCAAAATGCACTCACTCGAGGCACTCCTTAAAATGGAGAACATCGATATCTGTGCAGTGACTGAGACCTGGTTCATGGATCTAGAGAGCACCCCTGCATTATCAGGTTATAACTCATACCACACTTTTCGTCCATCTAACCTGGACCAGAACACCAAAGGTGGAGGTGTGTCCATATTCATTAAGGATATCCACACCTCCAGGCTAGTTGCGCAGCATAATGCATCCGAGGTTATCCAAGTGCAACTAACTCTGGACAAAACTGCAATCCAAATTGTAGCTTGTTACAGATCCCCCACCATTGCCCAGGATTCCCATTCCTCTTTTCTTGATATAACGGAAAAATGTTAGGGTTTAACCAAGCACCCTAATAATGGGCAGTTTCAACTAAACCACCATTAACTGGGAAAACTGCTCATGTACCAACTCCTTTGTTCAATGTTTTCTGGAATTCATAAATTCCAATGCTCTGGATCAACTTATCCACACCTCCACCAGGGGCAACAATATCCTAAACTTAGTCATTACCAACATGAGTGACCGGTGTTCCACACCTGAAGTCAACTCCTTGTTGGTCCGATCTGACCATAAGCTAATCATCCTACATATCCGGATCCCATACCCACTATTAAGGAAACCATGGTAAATAATTTCTCCAAAGCCAACTTCATGCTTCTTAAGACAGAAGTGCGGCGCAGTGGTGCAGCGGTTAATGTTGTTGCCTCACAGCAAGAGGTTCTCCGGTTCGATTCTCGGCTGGGGTGCCTTCTGTGTGGAGTTTGCATGTTCTCCCTGTATTTGCGTGGGGTACTCCGGTTTCCTCCCACATTCCAAAGACATGCATCTGGAGCATTTCTCCCCGGGCCTCCACTGAAAACAGGCTCTGTGGATCCTAGTCGGACTTTCCCGGTCAACAAATGTTAAATAAAATAAATAAATAAATAAAAAGTGGAGAACTTCATGAGACCCATGCAGATGGACAATACAGTTACGACTGCTGAATCCTACACAAATGCACTCTATAAGCACTTACACGAGTGCATGGATCATGCTATCCAAAACAGAACCAAGACGCTATCCTCCAAAAAAAGGAAGCTAATCTAATGGTTCCCTTTCATAAACAATCTCTACAACAGAAGGAAGAAACTGTTGCAAAAGAGAGTAAAATTCCATGAGTGGAGGAGCTTCCTGGTTAGCCTCAGTAAGAAGCTGAGATCCCTTAAAAGATCCTCCAAACCTAGCTATGAAAACAAAATTGCCACTGATTCTAAGGGCAACCACAAAGCATTCTATAGCTATTTCAAGATTCTCAGTGGCAACACCCAGATCTGCTCTGAGATACAGCACAACCGCATGAAAATTACAGAACCAACTGATATTGCCAACCTGGCAGATAAGTTCAGTGCTACCTTTACTCCCCTCTCACTCCCTAAAGGGCCCATATCTATACAGGAAGAATGAAGAGTCCCTGTAATCACATCTATGCAGGTAAAAACTGCACTCTCTAAAACCAAAAACACAGCATCCATGGGACTGGACAACATGCCAGGCTGTGTTTTACACGAACTTCAGAATGAACTGGTTCCCCACCTAAGCACCATGTTCAATCATAGTCTCATGTCAGGCTTTGTGCCCACTAAATGGCACACAACAACAGTTATCCCACTCCACAACGGGGGGGGCCACCACTAATCCTGTTAACTATCGCCCTATTAGCCTGACGAGCCTGGTCTGCAAGGCCATGGAACGTATCATAATGGAACTCATAAACAAAGACATTGGTAACCTCCAAACTCTGGACCCTACCCAATTCGAGTTTGTGAAAGACATATCATGCCTTCTGAACCTGATCGACTTCTTTGAGGCAGTCATCAAAGCCGAAGACGAGAGTAAGGTGGTTCACACACCCTATCTTTACCTTGCCAAG